>NC_077234.1:72631294-72716294 GCF_027887165.1 Monodelphis domestica | reverse complement strand
GAAATAGTTAGCAAAATAAGTAAAAATATAATAAAACATAGATAAATGTTAATATATAATTTTCAAAGTTACTATATGGCCATGGGGATGCTTATGTAGAGTTTAGTGGCCCTCTGGAGAGCACTGTTCAAAGGAAACCAAAAGTAAACACAGTTCACCACCTCCTATGGCCCCAAACAATTTTTACATTCTCTTTCAGTTATTTTTTTTCCTACTCTTGGCTTTGGTTATTCCCTATTCAGTGACATAGAATTATAGATTGGATCTGGAAGGGATATCATGTCCAATCCCCTTGTTTTTTTTAAACCCTTACCTTCTGCCTTAGAATTGATAGTAAGGGTAGATTCTAAGGCAAAAGAACTGTATGGACTAGCCAATTGGAGTTAAGTGACTTCTCCAGGTCCACACATCTAGAAGGTGTCTGATAAAAGATTTGAACTCAGGACTTCCCATTTCCAGGCCTGGATCTCTATCTACTGAGTCATCTAAGCCCCACCCCCACCCCCAATCCCTTCATTTCACTTGGATTCTTTTGTGAGGCAATTAGAGGTTAAGTGAATTGCCCAGAGTCACACAGCTAGGAAGTATCTGAGCCTAGATTTGATCTCAGGTCTTGCTGACTCCTTTAAAAAGAAACATAAAACAAAACACTTACCTTCTTTCTTATAATTCATACTAAGAGTAGATTCTAAGGCAGAAGAGTGGTAAGAGCTACACAATTGCCCAGGGTCAGACAGCTAGGAAGTGTCTGAGGCCAGATTTAAATCCAGGACCTCCTGTCCTTAGGTCTGGCTCTCAATTCATTGTGCTACTTAGCTACCTCTTCTGCCTTTTCTTATGCCAGGCTCTATAACTTGAATGCCCTCCCTCCTCATCCATCCAAGCTCATCTAAATTGCCATTTATTGCATGACACCTTTCCTTATCTCTCAATTCTTAAAGCCCCTTCCCTGATATTACTTGTATTTATTTTGGGACCCCAATAAAGGATTCATAAAGATGGGGATGGGGATGGAAAGATGACCTCAGTGAAGGGCATCCAATTATTTTTCTCTCACTCTGCCTCAACTCTGGATTAGCCCATGGAAATTTCTTAAACAAAGATTAAGCAAGGTTCCTATCTAAGACTTCTCCAAATAGAGGCTAGCAGGACTCCTACAAAAAAAAAAAATAGTATTAGATTCATGATGTGGATGTCAAGTAGAGGACAGATGCTTATTCACTCAACCAAAAAAAAAAACCAACAAACCAACCCACAGATAAGATGCTAAATATAAAAAACGAAACACTAGCACATTTCATAGCACTCTCTATTCTTCCCCTGGAAAGTAAAGGCAATTTGTGGGTCTGCTGAACAGCTATATTTTACCCTAACTTTGAAATTACAGCATCTGAACAAATCGAAAGGTGCACCTCGTTGGCCAGTGAGGGGATGACTTTCTTTATTCCTTCTGCTATAAGATTACCCTGGGGGTAAACATATTCTCCAAGAAGCACGCAATTTAGGAGTATTTCCATAGATGGGCATCTAGGACCTGACTCAAGAACTCACCAACTCTCAAGCCTATGACATAATTGCCTTGACTGTATAAAGGTGAATCAATTTGAAAGGAATAAAGCTTTTTGATCTTTGGATGAAAGCAAATGACACCCTGCAGGAAATATCTTGACTGGCAGAAAGAATCCAACACACCCATTTGCCCATGTACAACCTATGGAGTCAGTTAAGAATCACACATTCCAGCATTAGGGTAGTCAATAGGTGAAAGATTCGCTGGTGAAGGAAATCTGAAGAGGAGGAAAGAAAAGAAAGAAAACGTTCTCATAACCAAGCAGTAGGAAACATCCTGAACTTTAAAAGTTTAGAAGATTAGGAATTCTCATTGGAAATAGTATCTCTAGGACAATAGTTCTAAAATCTTCATTAGGAGATGAAACCCAATGAGAACAAACTAGGTGCACCGAGGAATGGCAGCTTTAGGAGTCTAGAACGATAAAAATCCTTAAAGCCCAACTGAGAGTTGGACTTACAGGGAATTTTTTGTAAGGATTTGGAGAAAAGAACATCCAGTAACCAAAGGCTGTACATTTACCCTTTGATCTCATGTGCTCTCTAAGTTTAAATCCACTCTGTCCAACAAACAGGTATGTTCAAGGAGAAGGTGTATCCCAGGTTTTGAATTTTTATAACAAATATCCTAGCTGTAACTTTTTAGTAAATACCCTTTTTAAAGGTAAATTAAATCAGATGACCAAGGAAAAGCACACCAGATGGGGACTTATGAGCAATAGTGTTAGAAAACAACAACCCCTCAGGTTACCTCTGGAACTCTTAGGGGAGAAGTAATCATTACTTTGTGAATCCAGTCTGCCAATATGAGTGTGAGTTGGGAGAATAAGTCCAGAAGGAGTGCTACAACTGGAAATTTCTATTTCTCTGGATCAATGATTGCTTTCTGTTACTCATGGAAAGAAACAGAGAGAGAAAAGAAGGTGGTCAGAGACCCAAGATCTAGTTTTCGGTATACCTAAGTAAGCCATATTCCCACTAATTATTTAAGTGCAAACTTCTATTTATGTTGGATAGGGAGAAAGAGAGAAATCATCCCAACCATTCCCTTACCAGCTGAAATCTAATAGAGGGAATATCATTGGCAGAGTTTCAGCAGAAAAAGATAGAGTCATTTCTCTTCTAGTCTCTTCCAGGCTCCTGAGGAAGAATAGTAGTAGTCTCTCGGTAACCGAGGATGACGATTGTCTTTGTGTGTTTTCATCTATGGTGTACGGGGTTGGGATAGATGAGTGGGCACAAAGACACTTGTGCATGAAGGAGATTTAAGTGGAAAAGTCGATGCAGAGACAGTCCCACACTCTCGGCGTTGGAAGCCTGGGTCAAGTGGCACAAAAAGTTACACCTGGAGACTTCCTCAGCTGCACTGGATGGCCGTGTTGTCTTTTGTGCTCCAACACACCCTGAGCACTCCACAGTGCTTTGCTGCGCTGCCATCTCAGCCGCTGAACCTTCTTATTGGTTTCTTCTATCTGTTTGGCCGAAGCAGTCTTCACATGCTGGGTGAGCATTCCTGAGGAAGAGTATCTTTCTGGAAAATGGATCTAATGACTGGGGTCAAAAAGTTATTCCTGGAAACTGGGTCTAGTCACTGGGGTCAAAAAGTAATTTCCTCTGTTGTCCCAGAAAAGACCACATTCCTCAGCAAGAAAAGAGAGAGACCTGGGTATTCCCTTCAACATAGAGATCAACCATAGCCTTTTGACCTTTGCAACATTTGATGTACTAGTCTATATATTCACCAGTGGATCTTGTGAAATTTCTTAGTGAGATGGAATAGGGAGGAATCTCATTATCTTCACTGTGTATCTACACATCAGAAAGAGATGGCAGCAAATGCTGTAGAAAAGATTTCTGGGGGGCAGCTGAATGGCTCAGTGGATTGAGAGTCAGGTCCAGAGATGGGAGGTCCTAGGTTCAAATCTGGCCTCAGCCACTTCCCAGCTGTGTGACCCTGGGCAAGTCACTTAACCCCCATTGCCTAGCCCTTACCACTCTTCTGCCTTGGAGCCAATACACAGTATTGACTCCAAGACGGAAGATAAGGGTTAAAAAAAAGAAAAGATTTCTATTTGGGTAAGAGGTTGGATCAGTTCCCCTCTTGGGAACCCTTCAAGATTAAGATTTCTGCAATGAAAGCCACAAGTTCATAAATACACATATGCACACACACACATACACGCACATGCAAACACACTTTGGAGCTTCTCAGAGTGATATCTATAAGAAAGGTGCCAAAATTTTACAAAAAACTATCTCCAAAATGAGTTTGTTTTTTTTCTCTCCTTCCTACCTCTTCTATGTCTCCCTTTCTGCTGAATCGCTTACTGCTTATAAACACTCTGGTATTGCATACCATAAAAACAGACCAGGTAGGAAGATAACTTACATTTAAAATTTTTATTTTATTACCAATTACATATAATAACACATTGCCATATAAGTTTGCTAAAGTCAGATTAGCCAAATTGTCTCCCTCCCTCTTTTCCTTCCTCCTCCCAGATCCAGCAAGCAATTCAATCTGGGTTATACATGTATTATCACTCAAAACATATTTCCATATTGTTCATTTTTGTAAGTGAATAATCTTATAAAATCAAAACCCCAAAACATATACCCAAATAAACAAGTGAAAAAAACTTATGCTTCCATCTGAATTGCCACTCCAACAGTTCTTTCTCTGGAGGTAGGTAGCACTCTTTGTTGTAAGTCCCTCAGAGTTGTCCTGGATTGCTGAGAGTAGCTAAATCTATCACATTTGATGGTTCCACACTATTGCAGTTACTGTGGATAATATCTTCTTGGTTCAGCTTATTTCACTCCGAATCATTTCAAAGATCTTTCTGGCTCTTTCTGAAATCATCCTGGATAAGTAGCATTTATAGAGTGCTTTCAGTTTTCCTATTCAGACAAACAAATATTGTTTGGACTTCCTTTTTGGTATTGTTTTTGTTTGATGTTGGATTTAAATTAGAACTCAAGGAATATGTATTAATCACCCACCATAGCCTCTGTGGTGCTAAATGTTCTTCCCTTGGGAGTAACCTGACTTGGAGCATCACTAAACACTATTCAGAACCAAGTTCAGTGAATAAAGTGAGCGAATTAGCTGAGTGATACCTCGTGCATCCAAACAGGAGGTATTTCTGTCAAATAACCTGAGGTGGTGCTGTAACCAGCCCATCGGACTTGAGAGCCAATTGTCAGATTTTCAGTGAGAGCATTTACAGCTCTGAAATCATCAAATGCTACAAATTAGGACTTGATGGATGATTTTGTTGTCTACTATACTTTGGAAGTTATGGGAAGTGCAGTTTAGACTTTTAAGTTTGCATTTTTTTTTGGAGAGCCAACCATTAAACATTTACTGGAACACCCAAGTATAGTATGTCCAAGCTAGCATACTTAGCACTTTGATCTGCATGTCTTTGTACAGTCATTGTTCTATATTCCTGGAACACTATCTCCATCTCCTCTGTGTCTTTTGGAATTCCTAGCTTCTCTCAATGACTTCTTATGAGAAGTCTTCGAGATTTCTGTAATAGTGTTCTATAGAATTAGGTATACTAATTAGGTATACTGTGTACCTTGGATGTTCCCACAATAAAACAGTAAGATGGCAGAGGCTCTTTCCATATTTTTTCCCAAGCATGCTGCCCAGTGTCTGAGACATAATAATCATTTAAGTGGCCTCAGACATTTCCTAGCTGTGTGACCCTGGGCAAGTCACTTGACCCCCATTACCTAGCCCTTACCACTCTTCTGCCTTGGAGCCAATACACAGTATTGACTCCAAGACGGAAGGTAAGGGTTTAAAAAAAAAAATCATCATCATTTAAGGTGTGATTTGAGTCCATGGATTTCAAAACTTATGAGCAAATAATTTTTCCATTAAGTAACAATCTCCCATTCCTTTCTCTTCATCTCCCTCTTCTCCTTCTTCCATTTTCTCTCTTTTGTTTTTTTCTTACCCTTATTTTTATTTTCTCTTCTTTTTTATTCTTTTCTTCCTTTCCTCCCTCTTAGAAATGCTTCTTTCTCTTCTTTCTCTTTCTCTTCTTAGCCTCCTTTTCTCTTTCCTCTTCCTTCTCCCTCTCTCCCCTTCCCTCCAACAAATTGCTAATTTTCAAACTGTTAGTTTTTGCTTTGTGAATCGTCCTGGATCTGGAAGTGGGTTTGCCCATGAAAAAATGGGTCACAGATTGCTAAACCAACTCCTCACCGTGTGGTGGTTAGGAGCTGTTTGTTTTTCAAATACCTTAATTGTATGGTATGCCCAGGAAAGAGCAGCACTGAAAATTATATCTCTGTCCTAAGTACAACCAGATGGATGAAAACAACAGCCCATTTGAAAAAAGATAAAGGGCCTGCAATTCCCCTGTGGTTGGCTTTATCACAGGTTAATTTTATAATAACTTCTTCTGGAGGAGGGTAAAGATGATCCGGGGCCAGGAGTGATCTATCAGGAGAAACCAGGCAATCCTTATTGAAGAGGACCATCACATAGCACAATCTGAATATAACTGAGGCAAATGTGGCTGGGAGGAAGTTTGGGGAAGGGGATTCTGGGGGGAGGCAAGAAGTGATCATAGAAAGTTTTCCTTCATTTGACACTTATCACTGGGTCTCTCCATTTTCATCATCAGTGCCTTTAGCCTTCAGTTGGCTGGGTGGTGACTTCAAGAATTTGGATGACCCTTTTGGTTATCTGTACAGAGACAGGGACACTGAGTTACTGCCAGAGCCAAACTTCATATCTGAAGTATAGACACATAGGTGAGCACACAAATTCATTCTATATGTGTATGTGGGTATTATATGACACCATCTATATACATATGTATTTATAAATTAATATGTTAATTAGGGTCACATGAGCCCATTCCTGAAGTTCCAAGCTTCCCTTCCCTTCCTAACCACCATGGCACTGAAAATCGGCTTTGTGGGTTAGCCTCACAGTCTGGCAACCAGGCCTCTAGGCTGTAATCAAGACATATATTGTTATTATATACTGTAGCACGGATAGTATATAATAAAAATATTGGATTCAGGGTTGGGGTTGGGGTGAGGTTGGAGGTGGGTTCAGGGAGGAAGGGATCCAGGAAGAAATCTGGCCAGAGTCTTTTTGTTAACCCTCCCCCATTACCATCATTTCCTACATTCACTTACAACTGCCTTGGAATTGACTAAAATGTACTCCCTATTATCTATCTACCCCCTTCAGGAAATAGAATTCTCCTTCCAAAAGCCACAGAGAAGGAACTTCTTGAAAATGAAGGACAAAGGAAACACTGGTTCCTGGTTTATCCAAAGCTGTTCTTGTCAAGGCTAATGATTTCTCCTGACCTCAACCCCATTCCCTCATATTTTCCTCACTCTTTAATCTCTCCCTTTCTGCTGAACCCTGTACTGCTTATATATGCTCAAGTGCTGTCTATCATAAAAATAGAATAGGGTAGGAGGATAGCTAGCATTTAGAGTATACTTTAAATTTTGCAAAATGCCTTATAAATATTAGATTTTATACTCACAACAACTCTAGGAAATAGATGCTATTATTATCATCACTTTACAAACAAGGAAACCAAGTCAGATTAAGAAACTTGCCCAGCATCTTATGTATTATAAGGATCTGAGGCCAAATTTGAGCTCAGCCTACTGCTTTGTCTACTATACTACTTAGTTGTAAGGTAAGATAGGATAGGATGAGACAGGATAGGGTAGAATAGGAGAGGATTAGATAGAATAGGAAAGGATGGGATAGGATAGGAAAAGGTAAGGTAGGATGTGGTAGGGTAGAGTGAGACTGTTTAACCTCTCAAATGACTATTTCATCTCTTTCCATTAACCACTAATAATAATGATTAACATTTATATGGCACTTTGATTTCAAATTTATCTTATTTTGTTCTCCCAGAAAAACCTATGAAATAAATGCTTTTATTATGCCCATTTTACACATGAGACTGAGATAGCTTAAGTCATGACTTCCTCAGGCAACACAACCAATAAGTGCCTGAGATAAGATTTGAACTCAGACCTTCCTCATTACAAATCCAGGGTACCGTCTGGCTATTTGGAAACAAAATCCCTCCATAATCAGTTTCTGCACTTCATTTCTACCTTTTATTTCCCACTAATCCTTTTCATGAACTTGATAATCCAGTCAAGGTATTCTATTGCTATTCTTCACATTATTTTTGGGTTTTTCCACCTCTTGACCTTTATCCATGTCACTCCTCCTTCCTGAAAAGCTACCCCTTCTCAAGATCCAGATAGGAAATCATCAGATTGTCTATGAAACATCTTTTGATCACTGCCTTTGACCCCTCTTCTAGAAATGATGTCTTTATCCTCAAAGAGCTGCGGATTTGGACAATTGATTATCCCCAAACAATACCTTGAATCTGAGAAGTAGCAAGCAGTCTCATGTTTATTGGGACCCATATTATATCCATCCATAATGTATCCATATCCCTGACTGGACTATAAGTTCATTGAGTGCAGGAGCCCTAGTTAATTGGTCTTTGTTCATCAGCTGATAAACATAGTACACCAGTTAGACACAGTATCATCAGATTGCCATCATATCTTGTCAGGTACATATAGTATCATCAGATAGACATAGTGACATCAGTCAGACATAGTAGACAATACTTTTATGATGAATGAAAGGATGAATGAGTTAAAACCCTTTGGACTGCTAGATTATTTGAAGCAACTAACCCTGAAGTGAATCCTTTCATATGAGCCCCTAAGCCTTAATTTGCTTTATATAATTTCAAATATTTGTATCTGAATTTTCTTTTGCAGGGGAGGGAGAAGTACTACCTTATGTGTATGTGATTTCATGAGCCTAGATTCCATTTTTATATTGGTGCAGTTGTGATAAGGGATGTGTGTGTGTGTGAGAGAGAGAGCGAGAGGCAGAGAGAGAGAGGGGGGGGATTGAGAGAGAGAGGCAGAGAGAGGGAGAGGCAGAAAGAGAGAGAGAGAGAGAGAGAGAGAGAGAGAGAGAGAGAGAGAGAGAGAGAGAGAGAGAGAGAGAGAGAGAGAGAGAGAGAGAAGCAGAGAGAGGGAGAGACAGAGAGAGAGAGAGAGAGAGAGAGAGAGAGAGAGAGAGAGAGAGAGAGAGAGAGAGAGAGAAAGAAAGAAAGAGAGAGAGACCTGTCACTGTAGTCATTTGTTTTGGGAAGGTAAAGACATTAAATGGCTTGTGTGCGAATTGACTTTCTCTTTTCCTGATTTTTAACAGTGAACATTTCTTTAAAATAACAAATTTATTCTGCCATATGAAGAGTGGCTTATTTGAAAAGAAAAAAAAAATTAACTAAGGAAATCCAGATCCTTTTAGTGTCAAAAGGAAAGTGTTCCTGAGGGAATTGCACCCTCTGGGACTTTCTTTTTGGTGGATTTTCACATGAAAGCCTCTCTTGCTCAGTGCTTTGGCACCCAGCAGAATGTCCAGACAGTTGGTCAAGATTTCAGAACAGAGTAAAAAGTCTGAAATATCTTCTAAATCCCCAATCTTCTTCTCAGCTCACAAAGGGAGGACTGCAGGAAGCTGGAACAAATACAAGAAGGAAAGAGAATGGTGATGCTGATGTAGTGAGAAGACAGTAAATGACTCCAAAATCTAAACAAGGCTCATTTCTTTCCTATCCTGATTTTTACCCAGGGAATTTAGGGTCTTACAAATCATTAGATTGGATTAGCGGGATTTATATCTTTAACTTTCTTTCCCAGTTTAACATGGTGATATATAGTAGACAGATCCTTAAAAACAAAGGCAGTGAAATGAATTCAAATACAAATCCAGTCTTATATACTCTGGGACCTTGAACAAGGCACTTAATTTCTGCCTGCCTCAGTTTCTTCATCTATAAAAATAATAATAACATCAACTAAATTGTAGAATTATTCTAAGGGTGAAATTCAAAAGAACTAAAGTAAATTGATTGATATCTCAAGGTAGTATAATGGAAAGAGTGCTGAATGTGGAGTCAAAAGCCCTAGATTCATATCTCACTTTTGCCTCTGACTTCCTGTGGGACAATAGACCATTTGCTTTCAACTTTTTATATATCATTTTCCTTCTCTATAAAATGAATTTTTACACAGAAGAAAAACAAAGGACTGATCGCATGTTTTGATGGGTGTATGATTGGGGTTTTGGCTTTGAAGGATCATTTTATTGCAAACATGAATAATATGGAAATAGGTTTTGAACAATGACACAACTATAGACCAGTGGAATTGCTTGTTGGCTCTGGGAGGGGGGAGGGAAGAGGGGTGGGAAAGACCATGAATCATATAACCATGGGAAAATATTTTAAATAAATAAATAAATTTTTAAAAAATACAAGTTTTTTACTGTTTGTATCCTTTTTGTTTTCTCCTGTGTATTTCTTAATAAGTGACTGATATTTTTCCTCTTTTTTGTTTCTTTATGTCTGAAAATATGTTTCTCATTCTATGCTTCTTGTCCATGACCTCTCTACCAGGAACTAGGTAGCATATTTCATGATTAGTCTGCTAAAGAGGTGATTAGTCAAATCAGAGTTCCATCATTTTGTGGTATTTCTTTATATTATTAGGGGGATCATGTGATTCATTCTCTTGGTTCATTTCATTTCATTCTGTATCAGTTCATGAAAGTAATTCCAGGCTTCTCCAAATTTGTCATATTCATTATTCCCTATGGTGAAATAATATATTCCATTACATTCAGATCCTATAATTTGTTTAGCTACTTCCTAATTGATAGCCTTTTTTTCTAATTCAACAAAAAATACTCACATATATGCAATATACATATATATGTATCCACATATAACTATATGCTCTAAGTATGTTGAGGGAATCATTTGCATATAGATAAATATCCCTCTACTTTTTACCATTTGGGATATTTACTATGGTTATTTCTAGGTCAGAGTTTAATGATTTTTTTAATATAGTTCCAAATTTCTTTATAGTCAGAACAATTCACAGCTCTATCAATTGTGCATTATTGTACCTGTCCTCCCACAGCTTCACCAACAACTACGATTTTTTTTTTGGTCTATTTGCCATATATGACAGGAAATAAGGTGGAAGGTTCTTGCCTTTTTTTTCATCTGTCTCCCACTAGAAAGTATTTTTGACTGTCAGATCAGTAGTTCTGAGTATAACCAAAGTCACTAAATATTAGTGTAAGTATTTTCTGAAGCTCATAATTACAGGTACAGAGTACTTTCTTTATTGCTTTGTGCATCTTAGAAAATAGAAAGTCTCGCACACGTGCACACATACATACATATACATACAAAAAGATAGATGTCATTGAGGTGTCTCAGGCTACATACTTCTGTCTAGACAATTGTATAAAAGCGATCCAGGTTCAAAGTGGTCCAGCTTAGTTTCCCCAAATCTCTGTCTTCTTCTTCTTGGTCCAGTCTATTCCTCCTTTTACTTTAGACCGAGATCCTCTTCTATGGTGACTTCAGAAAAATTAGAATCTCCATATTATTATTTTTATTTAAATTTATAGCTTTGTTTTCTCAATATTTCTCAATAGTTATTGATAGATAGATATTTCTCAATATCTACCTTCTCATTTCCTCTTCTAAAAAAACATCCTTTATTAAAAAAAGAAAAAAGGAGGAGGGGGAAGTTCAGCAAAATTATCTAACATATTAACTAAGTCTAGTTTTTATAATCACTCATCCTCCACTTTTTCAAACAGGAGATGGGGATATATTTACATATCTCTTATTGGGGAACAAACTTGATAACATTGGTACTATTAGTTTAGTACGAATAGTAATCTAGAATAGCTTAGTGTGTGTGTGTAGTATTCAGTTTTATTATTCTTGTTTTGGGGATTTGCATTTTTTATAGTTCTATGCCTGTTGTTTTTCTAGTTCTGCTTAATTCACCTTGAATCAGTTGATATAAACCTTTCCATACTTCACTGTATTCTTCATACTCATTACTTATTGTACAGTAACATCCCTTTGTATTTATATACTATTCTTTGTATAATTGTTCCCCAATCAATAGGCATAACATTTTGGTGTATATGAGATTTTTATTTTTTAATTGTTGACCTCTTTAGAATATATGCCTAGCAGATGGATTTTTGGATTAAAAGATAAAGATATTTTATTCACTTTTTAAAATATAATTCAAAATTACTTTCTAGAACTATCATGGTCCCCAGATTCTACTGAAATCAGAAACACATTCTGGTTTCCATTTCTAGCTGAGTTCTATGTTTCTTTTTTAGATGCGCCAGTTACTCTTAGATCCATTATTCTCTTTGATCCAAAGACAACTGGTCTCTCTCCTATTTGTCCATTGATGATTAACTGCTATTGTCAATTAGCATGTACAGGAGGTGTTTTCTTTTTTGGAATTGCATTCTCCAGAACTCTGGGTGGAGTTCTGTTGTGTGGTGAAGTCTAGATGCTGAGAGATGAGCATTCTTAATTAGGGAAGATTAAAAGCATTGGTGAGGAAGTCATAGAAGGCTAGTGGATTAGAGGTATACTGCAGAGGAACGTGTGTGTGTGTGTGTGTGTGTGTGTGTGTGTGTGTGTGTGTGTGTGTGTGTGTGAAAGAGAGACAGACAGACAGACAGACAGGTAGAGAGACAGAGAAGAAAATGAACAGTGTATCTAGCTCATAGCATGATAGTAAAATGAGCCACTTCCCCCCAATTATATCTAGCTCAAGCCAGTCTTAGAACTCTTATTAGAACTTGTGGCAGGAAGCACTGAAATTTCATTGTGTAGCAAGAAGCAAGGCCCTGCAGGCACTGAGGTTTCAGCATTTGTATGATGGGCAAGTCTTTAACACCCCTTTCCCAGTCCCAGGGCTGCCAAAAAAACAGCTTTATAAGCAAGGGTGGGTGGACTTTCCACAGTTCCTGGAGGCTTGGGAGGTGGTAGTTTTGGGAAATGGGTCACATGAGTATTTGCTGCTTAATTTAACCCTTTGTAATTGATCTTGCATTCTATCATAAGCAAATGTCCTTCACCTTGCTATGATGCCACATATTTCATTCTGACTTGGTCAGAGAACATTTAATGAAATGGAGATACATGAGCTATAAATTAGGATAGATAAATATCCCTCTTAGAATCATGAACTGGTATTGGAGAGATTAGGTTTAGTTCAACATCTCCTACCCTCTACCAAAATAAATTCAGAATGGGTAAATGACTTGAAAACTATAAGTAAATAAGTGGAACATAGGATCTGTTAGATCAATGGGAAAGGAAGTAATTTAAGATCAAGCAAGATATAGGGAATATTAAAAATATAAAATGAATAATTTTGATTATATTAAATTAAAATGGTTTTTGTACAAACAAAACCAATGCAACCAAAATTAGAAGGAAAGTAACAAACTGGGAAAAAAAAAACCCTTTATAACAAAAACCTCTGACAAAGGTCTAATTTCTCTTATTTATAAGGAACTAAATCAATTGTACAAAAAAATCAAGCCATTCCCTAATTAACAAATGAGCAAGGGAAATGAATATTTCAGATAAAAAAAATCAAAACTATCAATAAGCACATGAAAAAAAGTATTCTAAATCTCTTATAATTAGAGAAATGTAAATCAAAACAACTCTGAGGTACCACCTCACACCTAGCAGATTGGCCAATATGACAGCAAAAGAAAGTAATAAATGTTGGAGGGGATGTGGCAAAATTGGGACACTAATACATTGCTGGTGGAGTTGTGAATTGATCCAACCATTCTGGCAGGCAATTTGGAACTATGCCCAAAGGGCTTTAAAACACAGCTGGCCCTTTGATTCAGCCACACTACTACTGAGTTTATACCCCCCATGTACCCCCAAAGAGATAATGAGGAAAAATACTAGTACAAAAATATTTATACCTGCGCTCTTTATGGTGGCAAAAAACTGGAAAATGAGAGGGTGTCTTTTCATTGGGGAATGGCTGAACAAATTGTGGCATCTGATGGTGATGTAATACTATTGTGCTGAAAGAAATAATGAACTGGTGGAATTCCATGTGAACTGGAAAGACTTCCAGGAATTGATGCAGAGTGAAAGGAGAAGAAGCAGGAGAACATTGTACACAGAGACTGATATACTATGGTACAATCGACATAATGGACTTCTCAACTAGCAGCAATGCAATGATCCAGGACAATTCTGAGGGACTTATGAGAAAGAGCTGATCTCATCAGAACGCTATCCATATCCAGAGAAAGAACTGTGGGAGTAGAAATGCAGAAGAAAAACATTTGCTTGATCACATGTTTGATGGGGATATGATGATGAATGTTGACTTTAAATGATCATTCTATTGCAAATATTAATAATATTGAAATAGGTTTTGAACAATAATACATGTAAAACCCAGTGGAATTGCTTGTTGGCTCTGGGAGGGGGGAGGTACAAGAAGAGGGAAAGAACATGAATCATGTATCCATGGAAAAAGATTTTAAAGTAATTAAATAAATACAATTTAAAAACAAAATAAATAAATAAAATTAAAAAGAATCGTGAACTAGGAAGTAGACAACATGGGGCTCCATTAGGGGGCCTAGGATACTATAAAACTATTGCATAATTTTCCATATATGATCATACCTTCATGGCCATTCAGTTGGAGAAGTGAGGCTGAATGCCAAAGACACATGAGAATCAACTCCAGTCCACATGTTCTTTGCCTAAAAGAGATTATTAGGGTGAACCAAAGGAAATCAGCCAGAAAGTTCATTGAACATCTTGATCCAATTTATAGAGAAATGTATTATTCACTGTCTTCTATCTCTATATCATTGGATGAATCCTAGGGGATCATATCTTTGCAGAAACTATGGCCATCGTGAGTAGACCTGACAAGCAGAACATGCAATACTAAGGAAAGGAGTTGGTACATTCTCCAGCATTTCTCCAGGTTGTTAAGTACTCACCTTTTTGATTGCACAGAGTGACTTCCAAAGCAGTCTGCCAGCCACTGGAGCCAATTAGTCTGTAAAGAACCATTATTGGCATATCTATAAACATTGCTTGCATAGAGGTAGCTTGGAAAGAATGTGATGATCCTTTTCCAGATAGCAGAAATATAAACTTCCCTTCAGTCTCTCTCTCTCTCCCCCCCTCCCCCTCCCCACTAAGTCCAATGGTGCCTTAAAAAATGAAACTGACTGTCCTTTGAACTGCTAGGAAGAGTGCAAAATACCCACTGCATTATTTGAGCTGGGCTGTGAGGCTATAGATATCAAGTTAGAAATCAAAGGGGCCAGTGAGGTAGGTAACCTGAGTTCTCAAATCCAGATTCTTTTAGGTAAGACATGCTTGCACGCGCACACACACACACACACACACACACACACACACACACACTTCAAGGAACACACATGCTATACCTGTATACATTCCTCTCATAAGACTGGCATTCAGCTAAATTGAAAAGTAGTAAAAACTTGACTTCATTTACCCAAGCCTTCCCTTTCTGAACCTCTTCCTTACCTACTTCCCCCACCTTTCGAGGCCAAATGCCTCATATTCTTCTCCACTCTCATCTGTCAAAACCTTTCAGGACAGAGCCTGATGAACTCATTCACACTTAGGTGTGAATGACTAATAAGTCTTAATGTGTTACCTTTCTCAAGGGATTCCATTTTAAGCCTTATCTCTAACTTGGGAATGAAAGGCTCAGTCACACCCCATCCCTAAAGGAATTTGTGGCATTAGCCAGGAGACAGGGAAGGATTTGGGGGACATGACCATGTGCCCATAACCCTGAAATCACCAGATAATATAATTTCTACTTATTTTGCTGGAGGATAAAGAAATGAAGACACATATAGAGACACAGAATAGCAACAACAGCAAAATGACAAAATCATTAATAACTAGCATATGCACAGAACTTTACATATATTATTTCACTTGATTCCTACAATAACCATGAAAAATATAGACATTAATATTGCCATTTTGTTAGTAAAGAAACTGTTCAAAAAGGTTAATAAAGGGCAGATGGGTGGCTTAGTGGATGGAGGGCCAGGGCTAAAGTCAGGAAGACGGGTTCAAATCTGAACTCAGACACATACTAGCTGTGTGACCCTGGGCAAGTCACTTAACCCTGTTGGTCTCAGTTCCCTCATCTGTCAAATGAGCAGCAGAAGGAAATGGCAAACCACTCTGAGATCTTTGCCAGGAAAACCCCAAATAGGGCCAGAAAGAGTCAGATACAACTAATAGATAAAATGACAACAAATACATTGATTTCTGACCAAGGAAAAGTCAGATTAATTGATTTCTTATTTATAAAATGAGAAGGTGATTCTAGATTATCCTCAAGGTGCCTTCCATCTCTAAATGATTCTACATTCTATAGCCCTGACTGAACCCAAGTATATTTAAAATATGTGCACATGCAGTTTGCTTCTTGTGTTTATTTTATGCTAATTACTGTGGAGGATACAAATTATAACTCCAACTATTGTACCTTCAAGAAGTTTGTTGCCTGCATAGATACATCTATGATTCAAGAAACAGAATATAATATCAACTTAAAGCTAAATTGTTCTGACAGACAAAGAAGAAGGATTTAGGACATTAAGGGAGTCAGTGAGTGGTATGTGGATTGTAGTGAGGGAAGAAAACTCACATGTGCTTATTCATTTGCAAGGTAGTTCTACCTTATTTGCATAGATACTAAAAAACACACTCTACACGGGACAGGGAAGAACAGTGAAGTTGATCTAAGATCAATTGATTCCCACCCTCTACCCCTAGTTGATATATTCAAAGAAAATTAGAGATAGGCAATAAAAAGTTCAAGTAAGTATCAAATGTTTCTATGCCCTATATTTTTTAAAAAGAGGTATAAGGAAATGGGGGGGGGGGGTTTACATTGAATTAGAAAGAACAACACTATTGGATGTATGATAATTGGTCAAGTCCTTGTTGACCATTAAAAAAGTAAGTCTCTTCTCTACCAGTAGCAATGTAATGATCCAGAACAATTCTGAGGGACTTATGAGAAAGAATGCTATCCACATTCAGAGGAAGAACTGGTGGAGCCAAAACACAGAAGAAAAATGACTGCCTGATCACATGGGTCGATGGGGATAGGATTGGGGATGTAAACTCTAAAGGATCACCCTAGATTATATGGAAATAGGTCTTGATCAACAACACATGTAAAAACCAGTGGAATTGTGCATCAACAACAAGAGGGGGTTGGGACAGGGAAGGGAAAGAGCATGATTCTTGTAACCATGGAAAAATATTCCAAATTAATTAATTAAATACAATTTTCCAAAAAAACACAGTAAGTCCCTCATCTTTCATAGTCAGTCTGTTTGGAAGCTATTAATAAAATAAGAACCCACATCCTGGGATGGAATTTTTCTTCATGTCTTGGGGATGGAAGGAAAAGGAATTTTTTCTCTCATTCCCACCCGTGATTGTCCATGGCATTTTGAAGCTGACTTATATAACAAGTAAGAGACAGGAGAGAGAGTACATCAGCCAGTAGTAGAGATACACACTCTCCAGATAGACATAGATATAGTCACTTGAGGTAGTAAACAATTTTAAGGGAATAGATCAGCAAAGAAGTCAATTACGGACATTAGTGAGAACTAGCCCTGTCAATTGAAAACCAAATGGTGGAGAGGAGCATACTCTGGAAGTCTAGATAAATGACCTCTCCATCCAAGATTCTATATCCAGAGAGGAGCAGAAGTAGCAAGATACCACGAGGAGAGGAAGGTAATTGAAATCTTGACATCTGTATTCATTATATAGGTAACTCCCTATCACTTGAGTCTTCATTTGTGCCCACTTCTTTCCTGGACACTGTACATTTCTAGGACAGTGCATTATGGGGTGAAGCTTTTGTAGTTACTGCTATCATTATGCCATCTTAGTAAATATTTTTGTTGTGAGGTATTTATGTCTACTGTCCAACTATTCAAAGCATGTTTACTTATGGGGGCTCACGATAAAGTTTTAGGAATGCAGACCCATGACATACTCTTAGAACATGAGAGCAGTGGTTGCCACTTGTGTATGCAGCCAGGGAGTGTGGATAGTACCCCAGAAGTTTGCCAAATACATCATTAAATGTACGTATTTATTGTTCCTGTTTTGCACATGTAGAAACAGACCCAGTAAGGGCATGAAATTTGCCTCCACAGTTATATAGCTAATGCCAGAGGTGGAACTTGAATGGGAGGCTTTTGATTACAAGAACAGTATTCTCTTCAATCCAACACATTGCTTTGCAGTGTTATTTCTTCACTACCAAAGAATAAGTCTTCCCAATCCCAGCATTCCCAGGTGTCTAGATTCCAGAATTGCTTCACATTCCTTAACAAAGGTAAAACAGATTGTGGTAGAAATGACTATGAAATGTGGCCCAATCTTCATACTCAAGAGATCACAGTCAATTTCAATCATACCTTACAAAGCAATAATGCAAGGGTAAGAAGGGAAGGGATTTCTTTCATCATGCACTCCACTCCAGTGGCTTAGTCTTCCCCTTTCTACCTCTGACTTCTTCAGGGCTGCTTATGTCTCCCACCCTGCTCACTGAATTCTATCCTACAAGTGCACATATGTGTACACATGCACACACACACACACACACACACACACACACTCAATTTCCCAAGTATATGACCACATTTCACTACATTGAGGGGAAATTCAGGTTGGGAGCAGGGTTATTAGATCAACCGAGGTTACCAATCACAATTATTCCCCTAATCTAGGAGAGGTTGAAAGTGGCAAAAACTTTTGTCCAGGTTCCCCTAGATCAGTCCCTTTTAGTTCTCCTACTTAGGCTTTGGTCCTTAAGGTTATTGTTTTTTGTTGTTTTGTTTTGTTTTTCCTAGTAAGTCTAACTTGCTTCTAGCACTCCCTAAAACAGTCCCAAAATTCCAGGACAAAAGAAACATGAATTCAGTAGGAAATGTTCCATCCTGAGTCATTCCTCAGTAACCAGCATTTCGTGGATCTGAACTTTTGTTATCCAAAGTAGGCTCTTAATGACTGTTTAATGGAATGGAATTTAATTAAATTATAAGTGGAGAGAAACACTACACCCACAATGGACCAGCTTGAGTAATTTGCTTCTACCTACCCAAAGATCCAGCAGAAGGCTGATCATATGGTTCTTGGTATTTCATGGCCTTCTCTCCAAAATGCTCACCTCATGAATATCAAATGGATAGAATGGTAGAATAGAGAGAGGTCAGTCTTAGGCTCAAGTCCTTTCTCTCACAGATACTCTCAGTACAACATTTAACCTCTTAGTGGCCCAAGAAATTCTCTAAGCCTGAAAGGTGCATATAGGGTGAATGTCTGCATCCATAGAGAGGATTCCATTTCTAGAGGAAAATTGCAGAGGTTTAGACCAAAATAAAAGGTGAATAAAAATAATAAGCCACCAGACATTATGGGATTTACAATGTCAATCAATCCTCAAGGATTAAAAACATTTTATGCACCAGGCTTCTAGTAGGAACTGAGTATAGAAGTACAATGAATTCAATAACCCCTGAACATTTTCAAGGCATCATTGACTTTACATTCTAATGAAGGAAACAACTGTATGTAAAAATAAATAGAAAAGGGGCAGCTATGTGGCTTGATGGATTGAGAGTCAAGCCCAGAGACAGGAGGTCCTGGATTCAAATCTGGATTCAGACACTTCTTAACTATGTGATCCTAGACAAGTCACTTAAACCCCATTGCCTAGCCCTTATCACTGTTCTGCCATGGAACCAATAAATAGTACTGATTCTAAGATGGAAGTTAAACCTTCAAAAAAAGCTTCAAAATAATTCAAAATAAAGTTTCAAGAAAAATAAAAATAGAAAATGAACAAGTATAAACCAAAACAAAGCAATTGAATACAAAGCAGCTTGGGAGGAAACTCACACTAGCATTTGAGACACAAGAAAGACTTCATAAAGAATAAATATAAAGAGAATAAATACAAGTATTGGGAGTCTGGAGGGAGGATACCAATGGAGGAGCAGATCAGAAAAAGTTTCTGTAGTAGGTGATTCCTGATCTGTATCTTGAGAGAAGAAAGGGAGTCAAAGGTGAGGAGGTGGGACATCTCAGTCATGGGGAAATAGCCAGTGGAAAAATACAGTGCCTGGAGATGAAGTGAGGAAAAAAAGAGCTTGTAATGGCCAATAAGGCTGGAAAGATAACTTATAGAAATATTGGAAAGTTCTTTCAAAACTAAAAATGGGAGTTTATGATTGGCATGTAGACTTATAGGTGTGCATATATGCATATATATGTATGTATATATTTATACATATGTGTGTTTGCCCAGATGATGTGTGCACTCAAGCTATCATCCTCATTCTTTTCCCACACGGACTTTGAGCATTGCCTCTGAGATACCTGGCTTTGTTGGCTGAGAATTTTGTTTTACCTGAAACCAGGCCTCCATCTCACTTTCTGTGCCATTTCCAAACCATGCCACTGATAATGTACCTCTCTTCCCTTTATATTTCCCCATTAAATGTTGCCTTCCCTCAATAACCTGGAAGCCCATTGGCAGCAGGAACTATTCTGCTTGCTTCCATTTTATCCCTAGCACTTAGTATATGGCACGTATAAGCATGTAATAAATTCTCTGTCATTGGTGTTTTTAAACACACACACACACACACACACGCACACGCACACACACGCACACCAACTATATATCCTATAGCCAATGCTTTATCTTGAATTTGTGTTGATTTTATCAGTCGGTGGTTTATGGTAGGATTCTTCTTCACTTGAGAATCAGTATGTGTGTCTTAGGATAGAAATCCTACATGAGAAGGGAGAACAGCTTTTCTTTTTTTTCTTTTGTAAACTCTTACCTGCCATCTTAGAATCAAAACGATGTATTGGTTCTTCTGCAGAGGATCAGTAAGGGCTAAGCAATGGGGGTTATGTGACTTGGGATCCCACAGGTAGGAAGGGTTTGGAAAATAACTTTTCTTATATCATTTCGGCATCAGAGATTTTAGATTTGAAAGGGATTTCAGTGACCTTCAATCCCAATTCCATTCTAAGATGGCAGGTAAGGATTTAAAAAAGAAAAAAAAAGGAAAGCTATAGCTTTGATACATTAGTGAATTTCTTTCTAGACAGCATGACCCCTCCCAAAGGAAACCTGGTCAACCTCATCACGCTGTGACTGAAGAATCTTTTGAGGCACCTCTGAAGATATAAGAAGTCTTCAGTCAGTATTTGGGATTTGGACTGTGTTGACTGACAGGTTGCAGTGATAGAGGACGGCATCAGATCTTTGAAGGGATCTCACTGTTTTAAGTTTTGACCCTCTTCCTTTCCACCCTCTGTTCCTTACACTTTCCTCACCTCCTTCCTAAATTAGGCAAACAAAGTGGAATTGGTATTCTTTCCATTTAAAAAAAAATCTGAAAGGAATCCTTCGACCCAACATGATTCCCACACACAGGGTGGGCTAAAACAATGTATTTTCTTCAAGGTACCATGAAGGGCAGATGGCTATATTGTGCTCAGAACTCAGACTGTATACTTTAGCGAAGAGAGACAAGCCCTAGACTGGGAGTTAGAAGGTTTGTTTCTGCAGCTCACTTACTGAATATTGCTTGTACTTTCTGAGACTTAGCTTTCCAATCTATATAATGGAAAGAAACCACAAAATCAACTTAGAGCTAGAATGAATCTTAAAGGACATTTGGTCCAATTTTCTGAGTGCAGAAACTTGGGCCCAGGGAAGGAAAAGAGACTTGCCCAAGGTCAGCTAGCTAATTAATGGCAGGGGCCCCTCCTTAATTTCCAGACAGAGAGGGATGGATGAACTCACATAGATGGAATTTGCTGACTTCCTTAAAAAGAGGAAGCCTGGATCTTAATGTATAATCATTTGGGGCCATTGGCCCCTGGCCCCCCTTTCATTCCGACCTCCTCCCTTCTCTCTCATTCTCATCTGAGATTGTGCTCTATTCACCATGAAACGCTGGATTTGAAACACTTGTCTGAAAAATGAAGGCTGGGGGAAGATTTATTAATTATCTTCAAGTCTCAAAGACTATTATGCTGAAGAAGAGAACAAGAACAAATGATTTTGAAATGGCAGCAGGAAAGAATTAGGTTGGACATTTAAAAACATTTTGTGACAAAAACTTGTTAAGTATTGAAAAAGATTGTGGAAGGAGGCTGAAGCCTTCCTCTAGAGAATTCAAAAGTAAGAAAAACAGCATTTACAGAGGCAGAATCTGGTACAGTTTTGGGGAAAAGGAAGAGCAGATTAGATAAAGGTTCCCTGATAGACTTTTTTTTTTTTTTAGCATCCCATCATTCTCCTCACTCCTACCCATCTTTTTGTTGCTCCATCCTTTCAGTAGCGTTTTGACTCTTCTTGACCTCATGTTAGGATTTTCTTGGCAATGGTACTGGAATGCTTTGCCATTTTCTTCTCCATTCTAAATTGCAGATAAGGAACTGAGACAAACAGGGTTAAGTGACTTGCCCAGGGTCACACATCTAGTGTCTGACACTGGATTTGAAATCATGAAGATGAATCTTCCTGATTCCAAGTCCAGTGCTTTATACACTGGGCAGCCTCTTACTTTTGCTTATTAGATGGTATAGCTATCTGCTTCTCCTAGGCATGATGCCCTCCTGTATGATGCCTCTTTTTGCCCAGGATATCAGTGATATCTCTAAGATTCTCTCTCCAACTCTGTTGGCCTTCTCATATACCATAGCCCTGTTGTCTGAAGAACATCACAAAGCATTTCAGTTGGGATGACAGAGGCATTAACTGTTGATAATAAACTCTAAAGAAAATGATTCCAGAAACTAGGGAGAAAGGTGTTGAATGAGTTCCAGATTTGCAGGTGATTTTCATTTTCCCCAACTTTACTATTATATTTCATTTTGAATTAATTTTAAATGCTTTTTTATTATGACTTTGATGCTGTATATTTTTCTAGAACACCTTGGATGACCCTTTTGCCTTCACTATACCTAAATCAGCCCATTTCTACAGCTCAGAGAACATAAATAAATCAATATAACCATTAAACCTAACTCAGTAGAGTTTACTAAGAATATACATGTGGTACATGAATGAAAGACGCAAAAACACATATAGTAATCAGTGCTGCTTAGTAGCACACATTGCAGATGAATTTAGGGAGAGAGAAGGCCATAGGAGTAGAGGGGGAGGGAAGGGAGATATCTGGTCATCATCTGATTTTGCCAATGAGGACACTCAAACTAGGGAGATTGTGTACCTCAGATCCCCCGG
Organism: Monodelphis domestica; assembly: GCF_027887165.1. NCBI lineage: Eukaryota > Metazoa > Chordata > Mammalia > Didelphimorphia > Didelphidae > Monodelphis > Monodelphis domestica. The sequence goes on along the minus strand of NC_077234.1, from coordinate 72,693,419 downwards.
GTACTGTAACAAGCAGCAAAGCTGGCAATGGACCCTGGCCCCTTAACTCCAGATTTCATTCTCTTTCCAGTGGAAATTGTCAGGCGGGGCACCAGAAGTAACAAGGTTTTATATTCAGGACAGAAAAGGTGGGGAAGAAGGTGATGTCCCTGGCTCCTGGTGTGAAAATAAGTGGAGTCATGATGTGGTCTTCTGTCTTGGACTAGTAACAATAAATACTCTCCAATAAGAAGCCCAGAGTGCTCAGACAGAGATGGGAGTCTAATTACTACCACAGGAACAGACAACAGTGAAGGGATAGCCAATTTATCTCAACCTCAGTTTCCTCATCTGCAAAATAAGAATAATCATGGTAGCATGGTAGCACCTCACAGCTGTGTTGTAAGGAAAACATTTTGTTAAGTGCAAAGCACTTTGAGAATGAGTTAATATACTTCACATGAACATAGAACCACTTAATAAAGGCTTCTGCAATTCAGATCCTACCTCAGAAGAAACACAACCTCTCTTTCTATAGCCTATTCTGTGTTACTACACTTCCTTATTATTGAAATCTTTATTTCGTTCTTAGAATCAATATTGGGTACTGATTCCAAGGCACAAGAATGGTAAGAGCTAGGCAAAGGGGATCGGTGACTTGCCCAAGGTCACACAGCCAGGAAGTGTCTAAGGTCAGATCTGAACCAAGGACTTCCCATCTTTAGGCTCTCCCCAGTTACCCCTCTAAAGAGGTCAAATATAAAGAACAGTAAATGAGGAGACTAGGGGTTCAAAAAAGTTGAAGCTATAGTATGGAATTGAAGGCAGAGAATATTGGAGAGCGATTGGATATAGCCAGAGGGTAAACTCCAAATTATTCTTAGGGTCTTTGTGGTTCTTATTGAGGTACAAGAACCTTATTGATTCCTTAGGAAAGCTTTTATTATAGCATATAAGATATAATTGCTGCTTTTATCTGCTTGGCTGTCTACCTGTCCCTATTATGGTATATTACATTGTTATTTTAGGGTTGAAGCATAACCAGGCAAATGACCTCAGGTCCAAGTGTTAGGACCAAGAGTCAGCAGCAGCAGGTTTTATTGTTTGTTTTTTTTAATTTTAATTTTATTTCATCAATTTAGAACATTATTCTTTGGTTACAAGAATCATATTCTTTCCCTCCCTCCCCTCCCTCCACCCTTCCTATAGTTGACTCGCAAATCCACTGGGTATTACATGTGTCCTTGATCAGAACTTATTTCCATGTTGTTGATGTTTACACTAGGATGTTCATTTAGAGTCTACATCCCCAGTCATATCCCCTCGACCCATGTAATCAAGCAGTTGTTTTTCTTCTGTGTTTTTACTCCCACAGTTCTTCCTCTGAACATGGATATTGTCCTTTCTCATAGATCCCTCTGGGTTGTTCATGATCACTGCATTGCCACTAATGGAGAAGTCTATTACATTCGGTTGTACCACAGTGTATCAGTCTCTGTGTACAATGTTCTCCTGGTTCTGCTCCTTTCACTCTGCATCACTTACTGGAGGTTGTTCCAGCTCCCGTGGAATTCCTCCAATTCATTATTTCTTTGAGCACAATAGATTTCATCACCAACATATACCACAATTTGTTCAGCCATTCCCTAATTGAAGTGCATCCCTTCACTTTCAAAATTTTTGCCACCACAAAGAGTGCAGCTATGAATATTCTTGTACAAGTCTTTTCCCTTATCTCTTTGGGGTACAAACCCAGCAGTGCTATGGCTGGATCAGAGGACAGTCTTTTATTGCCCTTTGGGCATAGTTCGAAATTGCCCTCCAGAATGGTTGGATCAATTCACAACTCCACCAGCAATGCATTAATGTTCCAACTTTGCCACATCCCCTCCAGCATTCATTACTTTCCATAGCTGTCATGTTAGCCAATCTGCTAGGTGTGAGGTGATACCTCAGAGTTGTTTTAATTTGCATCTCTCTGATTATAAGAGATTTAGAACATTTTTCATGGGCTTATTAATAGTTTTGATTTCTTTAACTGAAAATTGCCTATTCATGTCCCTTGCCCATTTATCAACTGGAGAATGGCTTGATTTTTTGTACAACTGATTTAACTTTTTATAACTTTGAGTAATTATACCTTTGTCAGAGGTTTTTGTTATGAAATTGTTTCCCAAATTGTTGCTTTCCTTCTAACTTTGGTTGCATTGGCTTTGTCTGTACAAAACCTTTTTAATTTAATGTAATCAAAATTATTGATTTTACATTTTGTGATTTTTTTCTAACTCTTACTTGGTCTTAAAATCTTTCCTTTCCCAAAGATCTGACATGTATACTATTCTGTGTTCACCTAATTTGCTTAGTTTCCTCCTTTATATTCAGGTCATTCACCCATTCTGAGTTTATCTTGGTGTAGGGTGTGAGATGTTAATCCAACCCCAATCTCTCCCACACTGTCTTCCAATTTTCCCAGCAGTTTTTAGTCAAATAGTGGATTTTGGTCCTGAAAATTGGGATCTTTGGGTTTATCATAGACTGTCTGAGGTCACTTACCCCAAGTCTATTTCACTGATCCTCTTTGCTGTCTCTTAGCCAGTACCATATTTTATTGTTCTTTTAAAAATTTTTTAATATTTTTTCAATTTGGAAACTTTGGGGGGCAGCTGGATAACTCAGTGGATTGAGAACCAGGCCTAGAGATGGGAGGTCCTAGGTTCAAATCTGGCCTCAGACACTTGCCAGCTGTGTGACCCTGGGCAAGTCATTTAAGCCCCATTGCCTAACCCTTACCACTCTTCAGCCTTGGAACCAATACACAGTATTGATTCCAAGATGGAAGGTAAGGGTTTAAAAAATTTTTTAAATAAAAAACAAATTTGGAAACTTTAATTAATTTAGAATATTTTCCCAAGGTTACAAGATTCATATTCTTTCCATCCTCTTCCCCCACCCCTCTCCCATAGCTGATGCACAATTCCACTGGGTTTTACATGTGTCCTTTATCAAGACCTATTTCCATATTATTAATATTTGCATTATGGTGATTGCTTAGAATCTACATCCCTAATCGTATCCCCATCGACCCATGTGATCAGGCAGTTGTTTTTCTTCTATGTTTCTGCTCCCACAATTCTTTCTCTGGATGGGGAAAGCATCTTTTTCATAAATTCCTCAGAACTGTCCTGGATCATGGCATTGCTGCTAGTAAAGAAGCCCATTACATGTGATTGTACCACAGTGTTTCAGTCTCTGTGCACAATGTTCTCCTGGTTCTTCTCCTTTTACTCCAGCAGCATATTTTAAAGAAATGTAAAAGCTCTGTAGTTTTGGGGTTAGGACTTAATGGGAATTTGCATTGTTGGGGCTAGGGTTCAGAGCTTATGTATTCCTTCATACCTCTGTGTCTTTCTTTTCAAAGTGGTCAGGGGCAGCAAAGAGCTGAATCACTTGTTAACTTTTCACAATGGGCATTTCCATCTCAGAAATCAGCAAACTACAAATCAGGGCTAGATGTAAGGTTTTGTTGTTTGTCTAGACTTCAGAAAGTTGGAGAAAATGTTAGTAATGCAGCTTTAACTTAACAGTGTGTCGTCTCTAAATTATCACTTACCCACCTGCATCCCCCAGCAAGTTGTTATATGCTTACTAACTAATCAGACTCTTTGGTAACAAGCTATTTTCTTCTAGCAATTTTTCTTCTACAGGAGACGGTGAAAGGCTCTTCGACATATCCACTAAAACATAATAAAGATAATAATAACAAAGACATGAAACATGCCATAGATTCTGAGAGATTCAGTACTAGAAAAATTAGAGAATGTGTAATATCTATTGGAGATGGTAGCTAAGAGACAGAGAAGTAGAGAAGCTGACCTCTGGAAATGGGGATCCTAGTATTAAAATAGTTTTTCCTTAAATATGAGATAAGATCCCTATCTTTAAAAGGCAAGTTAAAAAGTCCAATGTAATAGAAAGCACATTAAAATAGGAATTAAGAAAGGTGGGGTTTAGACCAGGCTACTCAAATAATTAGATTATGAAATAATTTGGTATGGAGATATAAGATTATCATAAAAGCTAGAGATAGAAGGACCTCAAAGGGTCTCTAAAGCCACTTCTCTCCACCTGCATTCCCTCCCCCCCCCACCCCCGGTCTCATCTCTGTGTTTTTCTGTCTCTCTCCATTTTGTTTTGTTTTTTAAAATTAGGAAATTAAGCCAAAGGAGTACCAAAAGAGCTTTAGAATAAGAGCTGGAAGTCATAGAAGTTATTTAATTTAATGGGCTGATTTTAGTTAAGTGACTTATCCAAGGTTACCCAGGTAGTAAGTAGCAGAGAAAGGATTAGAATTCAGAACATTTAACTCAAAAGCCAGTGAATGCCTTTTCTGCTACTCCAGAGTCTCTCCATACTAAATTAAATTAAGTAAGATCCTCAGGTACTAGTCCTGGACTTTGCTATATGTTCTTGGCTAAATTATATCCCCTCAATAGGCCTCAGTTTCCTCATCTATTAATTGAGAGATTTGCACTAGATGATCTCTAAGGTTAGTTTCAGCACAAAAAGTGCTATATTTCCAAGAAAGCATCATCACAAGAGTATTTCTTACTATCACTCTAGAGTCCTTGGAAAGGACCAGAAACAGTGAGAAGAATTTGATCCAAGATGGTGTTCTATCTACATGGGAAAAGTCCTACTGGACTCATATAATTTAGATGAATAATACCTTTCATTTAAAAACTATTCATCGTCCCAAACACTTAATCATCTCTTTATTTATCCTCATAAAATCTTTATGATGTAGGTATTTTTATCTTTCTCCATATTTACACCCAGAGAGATTCTGAATTAGAATCATGGTGCCCTAGAATGCCAGAGTTGGAAGAGATCTTAAGGATATTAGAAATATTGGACATTATCATAAACACTGAATTTGAAGCCAGCAACATCAGGTTCAAATTATGCCTCTGACACTAATCAACTTTCACATTAGCTGTGTGACTATGGACAAGTCATTTAGAGAACTAGACTGGATGGCATCTAAGGTCCTTTCTAGCTTCCATGTCCCTGTGATCATATAATCCAATCCTCTAAATCCAAATGTGGCAGGAGGAGACAAAGAAGTAATTTGCCCAGGCTCACAGAGAGAATTAGTAGTAGAAAAAGGGCTAAAATCTGGCTTGCCTGCTTTGAATCCCAACAACCTTAGACCACATAAACACAAAAGTCCCATGGTCCACCCATTAACCAAGCAGGTTTTGCACTTGTCCCCATCTGGGACCCTTTCTAAAAGTCCTTCTTTAGTTAAATGCCATGGTCTGGGTGGGAGACCACAAATGAAATAAATTCCTAACATCAAACATTTCTTGGAATGGGTGGAGTGAGAAATGGGAGGGATGGGGAAGAAGGAGATCACCAGGAGAACAGAGAATGAGGGGAGGGCAAATGAGGGACGGGGAAGCTCCATAGTGGGTGGCTTTGGACAGCCAAGGAGAGTAGGTGGTCAGGAGGTTCTTGTGACACATGAGAGAAAGGACATCAAAGGTGACTCTGAAACAAAAGCAAACCCTTAGTTACAATACTAATTCTACTAATCAGTGGGTGGAGGGAGAGAGGGAAGAGGGAGGGAGAGAATGGAGGGAAGGGAGGAGGAGAAAGAGAGATAGAGACAGAGAAACAGAGACAGAAAAGGAGGGAGGGGGATGGACAGAGACAAAGAGAGAGAGAGACAAAGAGAGAGAGAGAGAGAGAAGGAGGGAGGGGGAGAGAGACAGAGACAGAGAGAGAGAAAAAAACAGAGAGGAAGGAAAAAAGAAAGGAAGGAAGGATGAGTAGGTTTTAATGACTACAGGGAGAAAGAGATATTGGAGATAATAGAGATAATCTAAATTTTGGACAGGGAATATATACATATATTTCATTATATTATATAAGATATATTATACTATATTCCCTATATGTGTATCTGATATATTTTATATTATATATTACCTATAAATTTTATACATACAGTAGGACTGATTTGAGGACTTCCCCCTTACTTAAACATTAAGTAGGAGTATCTTTGGTTTTATTGATTAAATTTAAAAGTAGGCAGAGGAAAGTTAATCCTAGCTTCACAATATATATGTATATATATATGTGTGTGTGTGTGTGTGTATATATATATATATATATATATATATATATATATTTATATATATATATATGTATATATTGACTTTGGGTCTTGTCCATTCTTCCACAAGGGCTAATATTAAACAGCAGGCTAATATACAACATTATCTTGTGTATTTGTAGTGCTGATTTCCCTCTCTTCTTGCCATCTGGATGTAAACAGTTTGGTTTGGCAGGCAAATTTTAAAAATCCCAATGACAAAATCAAAGGACTCCTCAGGTAGGCTTATCTAACCTTTGTAAAGGTCCTTAAGCATTAGATAGCCTCTCCAGGTAATGTGCAACATTAGCCAGAATACTCCATTTTAACTATAATATAAATTTTCACATATATTCATATACACACATACATAAATAATGGGCACATATGTATGGGTGTATATATGTGTGTGCATATATACATATATATGTACACACACACACACACATATATATATACACACATTGTGTGTGCATATTGTGAGATTTAAAAGAGTGGATGCCATAAACTGTAAGAGTTAAAATGGTTGAGGTTGTAAACTGTAGTGAGTAAAATAGTGGAAGATATAAATTATAGTAGATATAAGAGTGGGTGAGTAAATTGTGACCGCAGAAAACATGTTTTCACTACAGTGTCTTGTTTAAAATCAAATATAAGGTGGTCGCCAGGGAAATATTCCCAATTATGAATATACCCAAGTCAACTGGGTTTTATAGAGATTTTAATTAATAATACAATGAAGAATTAAAGAAAGAGAGAAAGAGTAAGAAAGGAATAAGTATGAAGGGCCTTAAGCCAACATGGCCTAGACCTGAGTCTTAAGAGAGAGAGATCAGTCAGTCTTTTATCACTCACCACAAGATCTGTTCAAGTGAGGATTCTAGTGGGACAGAGTCTCCCCAGAGGGAGTTCCAGCCAGAGTCAGCCTCCCTTGAGAGACCTCCTTAGAGATTGTCTCTCAAGAGCCTCTCCTCAAGAGCTCTCCTTAGAGCCTGTCTCTCCAGAGAGATCCTTCTCAAGAGATCCTCTTTTTCTTATATAGGGGGTTTTCTCCTATGTCACCTCCCCTAAGTTCTTCCATCTACCAATCACAGTAGACATTTTCCAAAGGACAGCCCATTCTGAATTCACAGCTGAGTTGACTAATCCCTTTAGTAAGTGTGAACCAGAAAAAACTTCTGAATAAGTTTTCACCTCTTTGCTCCTTGTAAATTCACAAGTTGCCTGACCTTTATAGGTACTTAGCACCCTGTTGTATTAATTCTAAAAATAGGCATGGCTTAAGGAACTTTTTGCCTCATTATAAGTATGGGTTTAAGTACTTTCATTGTTTAGCAAGGAGTTTTCTCCCCTAAAGCAGTCCTAAGTACGGGTGGATTAGATTTCCTCCCATTTCTGATCCAAGTAGAGTTCTCACTTTCCAAATGGGGTATTGTCCAAGTAGGGAATTGTTCCAATGAAAAATTCCCCAATGGGGAATTTTTTTAACATTCACAAGTCTGAGAAATTTCAAGATTCACAATCCCCCCTGATGATCATTGGGAGACTAGTCTCCCCACTGATCATTTAATATAATCATTTTGTAATCCTAAATGCACTTCTAACTATAGATATACACAACATTCAATTTTCTCAGAGAAATTAGAATAGTGAGGGAGGAAATAGAAAAGAAATTAAAGCAAAACCAATGTTTTGCTAGGCGCATTGACAGAAAGCCAAATTAGGGGCAGTCCCTTTTGGCATAAATGTGTACATTTACAATAAATGTTCAATCAAAGTTCAGTTCAATCAACCATATCCAAAGTTCATTCTTGATCTTCTTGATGTAGTGTGGGTTTTCTGGCATCTTTCTGCAACAATTCATTCTCTGGATTTAGGAGTTATCAAGCTTCTTCCTTGAAGATCTTTTCTCAAACAAAATCAAAATCTTGGATTTTATGTAAAAATATAATCTCAAGCAAAAAATCAAAATTCTTAGATTTTAAATTAAAATACAGTATCTGTCTGCCAAAAGCCTTTGGGGACATTCTTCTACATATTGTGTGAATATTGGGATAGTCTCATACATACATCTCTATACATACTATGTGTTGGTATATGGATGGGACAAGCAGAGGAGGCAAGAACTCTGGGATGTAGGCCTTAGTTTTCTGTTATCTCACTCAGTGCATGACCTTGGCCAACCACTTAACTTCCCCAAGATCTGATTTTTCTCCTCTATAATACTCCCCATCTGTATTACAATAGTATTATGAAGATTGAACAAATATTCATGTAAAAAAGCTTTGAAAAGCATATAATACTATACACATGTAAAGGATTATTATTATAACACACACACACACACACACACACACACACACACTCAGCTCCCCAATAGTGATTTTGAAGAGAAAACCAAGCCTGCCATAACTGGCAGATTCCTTCCTGTGAGGACTCTTGGATGCCTTACAGCTGAAAAGCAGATGGGATTTAAGTATAAAGAGAGGAAAGAGGGGTGGGGGGAGCCAGAGCAAGAGAGAGAACAGAAAGAGAAAAACAGTGATGATTCTATCTTGCAGAACTCTGTTTTCTTAATCTGCTTCTGGTTTAAGAAGACAGCCTTGAGGGTGACAGCATCCATGAGACCAGCTCTCCCTAGGTTCCAATTCTGTGTGACATGAACAATAATTGAGAGGTTTTTGCCTCCCCCCAATGATTTTGGCTGATTTTTGCTTCCTCCATTCTCTTAGTGAAAAATTTTGTTCCTAAATTTGCTGGGTATCATTTGCCAATTAGTGCCATCACCCTGAGGTGTGAGAGATAAAAATGTTACTCATTTGGATTCAAAGAGGTTTTAAAAATTGTTTTTCTAGTCTTTCCAAGACATAGAGCCAACATCCCCCCTGCATCAAAGCATACTTTGCCCTCTACTTCTTAATTGGCTTAAATAAAAGCAACTCTACCAATGGGATATTTAACTTTTTCTTGCAAATATCCATCCCTTATGATGGGACAGTATGAGAGAGCCTTGAAAGTTAATGGTTGAACAAATCTGGTTAGAAGGTAGATTATGCACGTTAAGATATCTGAATTAGAAAGACCTTTTTTTTTCTTTTTTTTGGCCCTTTACTTCTCAGAAGCTTTCCAATTTGAGGATAAAATGAAGTAATAAATTGAGTGACAGGTAGGAAGGACAACTTCCTTCTCTCGTCCCCATCATCAGTTCCTCCAAGAAAAAGAACAAACTGATGCCTTATATCAGTGATGGAGAACCTTTTAGAATCTGAGTGACCACACTGCAACTCTCACATTGCATGTGAGCCCCACTCCTTACCCCAGATAGAAGAGGGAGGAAGCTTTCCCATTGGGCTGTTGGGTAGAAGAGTGGGTGATGGGACAAATGTCTTCATGTGTGGTGGAGTGGGGGAGGACAGCAACCCCTTCTGTCACATGTACCATAGGTTTACCAACATGGATGGTTAGAACTTGTAGGAGGTGAATTTCTGTGTAAGTTTCAGGTATAATTAAGAACATTATAGTTACGGTTCTTTCACCAGAGTAAGCTTCCCATATCACTCATGGGAGTTTGTGAATTCTTCTCCAAAGAAATATCCAAAGGAAGAAAGGACCCGAAGAGAATTCAGGTAGTCTTTTTTTTTCCCCTTGTCTCCAACTTCCTTTAGTGAAAGAAAATTCTCTTTTACCTACCCTAGTAAATTCATCCATAAAGTAAAGAGTTCAGAAGTAAAGTTGAAACTCAAAGAGACTAGGATTCTCTGAATCCTAGAATGTTATAGTTGAAAGAGACCTTAGAGGTCTCTAGGCTAATCTCATTTTGAAGATGATGGAGCTCATAATGGGAAGCCATCTCCATCTCATCTTCCATTCTCATCTTCCAAATCCCATTGAGCACTTAACTCCTCAGGGGTTTGGGGGTAAGATGGGGTCAGAAGACATAGTCCCAATTCTACTTCTTGCTATGTGATGATGAACAGTGCATTTCTTCTAAGGGTGAGATGTTCTCCTTTTTTTTTTTAATCTGTAAAGTTATGGGGGAAAGGAAGGACCCCAGGGTGATAGCTGGAAACTAACATGTCATGATTCTAGATAATTAAGTAGAGCCATGAGATTTTCTTCTCTAGATATACTAAAAAGACTTTTTTTTCTGGAATGGATTAGGATCCTTATTGCTTGAGTGAAGAAATCTAGATGAGTGTTACCCAAGTACCAGTGTGTGGAAAATTTTCCCTGGCTCACAGTGTTTTTTGCTACCAATGCATATAAATAGACAAAAAAATCTGACTTCTCCCTCTCCCTAAATCTTGTTCCTTCAACCTTTAGCTTCTTCTGGTTTCCTGGAAACCCTATCCCCCCATGGACTCAGACTATTAGTTAAGGGCAAGAAAGAATTTATGTATATATATATATATATGTCCAGGTTCACACAGCTGGGAAGTGCCTGGGGCAAGATTTGAACCCAGGATCTCCCATCTCCAGTCCCGACTTTCTATCCATCTAGCTGCCTCCCTGGACTGTGTTTTGAAGGAAGTGAGGAATTCTAAGAGTTGGATTTGAGGAGAGGGTGCATCTGCAATGTGAGGCACCACCAAACAAAAGCACAAAAAACAGGAGATAAAATGTCATATATGCCCAAGAGGAAGCTATATTGTTTAGACTGTCCAGGAAATGACTTCTTGTAACCCTGTTAATAAATAAAGGGCCAGGCCAACGTTTTAAAGGATAACTCACTATTTAGTCATGATAGTACGTCATGGAGGTTTGTTTATCTGTTGAATGCCTGTCACCACTGAGATATTTGGGGGTATGCCTCTAAAAACAAATCTTATGATAGTCTTGTTTTGAGAGTCTTACATGAGGTGGCTGGATGGTCATCTTGTTGGGTATTATCATTTAAGAATTATTTGGTCTTTTTAAATAGTATTAAAGAATGTGTGCATAGTTCTCATTGTCATTTTTATTAGAAGAAAATTAAATTGTTCATTATTCCCTAGTCTACAGTGAGCTCTTCTTTTTCTGATCTCTTACAGCATTTATTGCTATGTTACTCACTTGGACATTTCATCACATTCCATCCAATTATTTATTGTGCTAAATGTTAACCTTGTTTCCTTTGCCAGAATGTAAGCTTCTTGAGGAAAAGGATCATGTCTTCTACTTTGGAAAATTCCAAAGAAAGTAGAGATTGATATGGATTGAAATAGCCTAAGAGGATACTAAAATTTTTATGAAACTTGAGTTAGGTCTTAAAGGATGGGTAGAATGTGAATAGACAGAGGAAGGAGAAAAAAGGGTATTCTGAGAGAGGAGAAGAGCATAAGCAAGGGTGGGAATGAGCATGGTTTGTGAGAGAGGTATTGAAGAAGACAGATGTATAGCTGGTATTGTGTTGGACAGAGAGGAGTTGAGAAGTAAAATTAAACAGGTCATGTTGGGATGGATTATGAAAAGTGAGAAGAGAATTTGTGACTTATTGCAGTATGCACTAGGGAGGCTTTGCAGATTTTTGAGTATCATGATGGAAGTTGGTCAACTAGCATTTATGAAATATGCACAAGGGCACTGTGCTAGGCATTTGGGGTTCAAAGAAAGGGTAAAAAGAGATCAGTTAGTAAGATCAATCCAGCTGGACTGAAGTTTTGAAGGATCATAGGCAGGAAAACCAATTAGATGATAGGTCATAGAACAGGAGTTGGAAGAGGCATCAATGATCATCTAATCTTTCCCTCCCCTTCCTCAGTTTTACAGATGAGGAAACTGGTGCCCATAGTGTTATATCTTATCTAATGTTGCATAGTGTTTTTAGAATAGTAAAGGGAGGATTTGAACACATTTTCCTTAACTTTAGAGCCAGGGCAGTTAAAAAATATAAACATTCATATGATTTAGTATTGAAATGTACCCTGAGTCCAAACCTTTCATCTCATAAATTGAGATCAGGGTGAAGAGGTTGAAGAGAAAGTAGCAGACTCATGTTCACATAAGAAATATGTAATCCAATCAGAAATCATATCTAGATTGGAGAATTGTAAAATCACAGAAATTCAGTACTGGAAGGCACCCTCATGAACATCCAGGCTAAGCTACATCCAGAGAAAGATCATCATTACAGAACATAGAGGTTAAGTGCGCTGTTCATCTGAGAAATTGTCATTCAGTCTGCTTAAAGACCTTTAGTGTGAATGGAGTGGAGGGGCATAGGGGAAGAACAAGGTTCCCAACCTCCTGAGGATACCCAATGCTCATTACATTTTTATATAGGAATAGCTCTCTAAGGAAGATTGTCCTGACATCAAATCTAAATTTGCCTTTGTATCTGCCCCTTGGTCCAAACAGAATAAAACCAACATCTCTTCCATATAATAGCCTTTCAAGTTCTAAAAGACAGCTATAATATCTTTAGAATAGACAGCTTCTGTTCTAAAGATTCAGCAACCCCACTTCCTTCAAGCAATCCTCAGCATTGAGATCCTTCACCACTCTGCCTGTTCCACTTTAAAGGTTTTCCAATTTATAAATATTCTTCTTCCTCTAGTGGCACTGACTCCAATGGAGATCTCCTTCCAATAGGACCTAGAACCATGAGTGACTACTCTTTGTGACTGGTTGTTTGAACATCTGGATCCATCTTATTATTCTGTTCCTTAGCCCATACTTCTCCATAGTTTTTTGAGAAAACTATGGATAATACCAGAGGGTCTATAGGGAAGAGAAGGAGAACTGAAGAGGGATTGTGAAAGAAGACTCAACAGCTCTTGCTAAATGACTGTATTTAAGAGGTAAAGAAAGGAAGAGTCTAAGATTAAAGTTATCTCTATCCTGATAGCTTAAGAAAATCTAGTTTCTACTGCCAGAAATAGGATAGTTAGAAAAGGATTCTTGTAACAAATGTCTGTAGTAAAACCCCAATCTACCTTGGTTATTCTATACCATGTATGCTAGAAACACTTGCACCCCCAAGTCCCCAGGGTCTTTGTGTAATCTCATGTTTTGTTTTTTATATGCATACCATTCCATGTGATAAGCAGAACACATATTGCTAACCCCATTTTTAAAGATGAGAAAGCTGGGTCAAATAGCTAAAGAACTGGAACAGGAACGTTCATGCTGATTCCCAGATGCTTATTTGATATTCATAATCTTCTAGTAGGAAAGGAAGAACAGATCTAATGAAACCCATTTTAAAGATGAGAAAACTGAGATCCACAATTCACACTGCTCAAGAATAGAGACAAGAACTCCATGCCCAGATCTCCATTTTTTCAATGTTGCCACACTATCTTCCCTAAACAGTAGAAGGAAGAGGCTTTGAAACCAGGAGAATGAGATATGAAGAAATATGGACTAGAATATAGCCCCCAGAGAGTATCTTCAGGGTTATGATCTCCAAGTATAATTTTCCAGATGGAAAGGTGAGTTGATATCTCTGCATCTCTTTCCTCACTTAGATGTTACTAGGGCTGGTGACTCAGCTCACCACTCTCCTGCCTAATAATTTTCCTGCCTTATGCACATTGAGCCTAATGTTTGTTTCTGTTCCTCTGCCCAGTATAGCTCCTTCCTGTTTCCAGGGCAGCCCCAGGTTGCTCCACCAAATCCCTGAGAGTCAAGTGCCAGGGTTTTCTGCTGGTCACTGCTCTTTCCAAGGGCTCTTCCGTGGTATCATATTTTCTCAGCATGTCCTTAAATGCTTTCAACTGACCTGCCTTGTGCATGCTGACCCTTTCTCGGGTCACCAGAAAGTGTATTTTCAGAATCAGGGGTTCACCAAGGGTGTGGACCGTTTCCTTGCCTGTTCATTTCTGTAGGGAGAATGTGTTTTCTTGTCACCCTTACAATAGGAAACTGACTCCAAGCCCCTCTACTTCTGCCCCTGAGTCAGATATATAACTCCCGACAGTCATAACTAGCAATATATAGGACTTGATGATGTATTTCATTGGTATATATTCTCATACAGAATGGTAAAATCCAAAGGAAAGAGGTCGGGAACAGTCTGAAAGCAAGAACAGTATCCCTGGCCAGAGAAATGATAGAGAGGAAATTAGATTCTTTGATCAGAATCCTTTCTCCTGCAGGGGTAAGGAAACTCCTTAAGATGAAGGCAGCTTTGACTTCAGAAGCCAATGGAGGTAGAGCTGGGGTTCAAATAACTTTGCTCTTCCAAAGATTTAAAGAGGGAATGAAGGAAAAAGCTGAATTTGGAACTGGGAGGTAGAATAGAGAAAATAATTAAAATGATAATAATAATAGCAACTTGAATCCTACAAGCCAGTAGAAAGGTGCAGCAACATAAAATACTGAGAATATAAGCTTTTTGAGGGCAAGGGCTGTATGGTTTTTTTTTGTTCTTGAATCTTCAGCACTCAACATGAAGCCTTCCATTTATGGTATATGAAAATAGCTTTCTAACTTCTCTCTCTGCCTCAAGGAATTCCCCACTGTATTCCGTCCTCTATCCCACTGTCAAGGTAATTCCTCTAAAGTGAGGATCTGATTCTTCTGATCAATGATCAAATGAGACAATATCTGTAAAGCACTTAGCATAGTTCTTGGTAGCTAGTATGTCCTTAATATATACTTTCCCCCTCCCTTTCCTTCTTCAGTGCACTCCAGGGGCTCACTGATCTGTACCACACATAGGGGATTTCCTATTCCTATTGGGCTGACAACCAATTATTCCAACAAGAATCTCTCATTCTTGCCTCAGACCTTCCTCATCTATCCATCCATTAATCAATATTCATTAAGCAACTACCTTGTGCCAACTACTATGTGTGATAAGGTACTAGGAATCCAAGAACAAAAAACGAAGTTCTACCCAAAAAGAGTTTACATGCTAATGGGAGAGACAGTATGTTTAAAAATGGCAGGGCCTTCACCTCTATCCTCTGAGGCCTACATGCTACCAGGTGATAATGTCCTTAGAGCAGCCCTGCAGTCTCACTCTAACCATAAGCCATTATTGGTTGGAATAATTCCACTGATGTCTTTGAAGATCATTGAAGAACAGTCTTCATGGTTCTCAATCTCTCTCTCTCTCTCTCTCTCTCTCTCTCTCTCTCTCTCTCTCTCTCTCTCTCTCTCTCTCTCTCTCTCTCTCTCTCTCTCTCTCTCTCTCCCCTTACCTTCCATCTTAGAATAAATATACTAAGGATTGGTGCCAAGGCAGGAGAGCTATAAGGGCTAGGAAATTGAGGTTAAGTAACTTGCCCAGAGTCACAGAGCTAGAAAGTAACTGAAGCCACATTTGAAGCCAGGACTTCCCATCTCCAGACCCTGCACTCTATCCACTGAGTCCTCTAGCTGCCCCTCTACATTTCTCTCTTCTAGTCTTTGACCCCTCCAACTGCATTTTTCTAGTAGGGAATGAAAAAGAACTAAGAGTTTAGAGTTTTACAGAATTGGGGGAGGAGGGAGGAAGAGGAACAACAAAAGCCACTTATACTTCTTGGTCCATGACTTTTACAGGATCATTCTAGGTAAAACCTTGATTAGAGGGAAGACAGTAGATGCAATGGTTCTCCAAAGTCTCTTTTCAATTGGAGCCCACCAGAATTTCACCCCAAACAAAAGGGCCTTTTAAAAAAGAATCATTGGGGGGTCGGTTTCTTTGGGATAGATGCTTTCATAGCTGTATTTTTCCAAGGGGCAATTCCAGGGAGTTGCCAATACTGGAAACCCTCCTAACTGGGCTCTTTCAATGGAGGGATTTTTGAAGCATGCCTGGTCCATCTGATGTACATTTACATCTGTTTCTCATGCCTTTCCAAATCAGAATTCTATTTCTCCCTCTTTGCCGAGAAGGAAAAAAGACAAAACAAAAATTAATAATCACAACCTACAAAAGCTTGTCAAATTCTTTGACATACTCCTCATGTTTCATCTGCTTTGGGAAAAAAGTACTTTTTTAAAGAGAAAGTTTGCTGAAGCAACAGAAAGGGTCAATGTGAAAAAAAAGGTGGGGGTAGGGGAAGCTTTCAAAATCCATCAGCTGCCAAGAGTAGCTGTGAACTTCCTCTCTCAGGAGGGCTGCAGCATATGGAAAACCTGCTTCAGGATTTGTGTGTTGGGAGTGGGAGGAGAGGGAGGGGAGCAGACCCGGGCCCCCTGAAGGGAAAGAGGAAAGAGAGAAGAGGTGAGGCAGGTGCTTCCTGCTACCTGTGGCTCAGAGGGAAGGTCAGAACCTGGGGAAGGGGATTTCCCATAGCAGCACTTGCCTAGGGCAGTGGTATCTTTGTGCCCTGGCTTAATTTAGGACCCCCCAAATGAACCTCTACCTTCCATCTTTCTCTGACTCAGGTAGTGTGTCTATAGAACCAAAGATGTAGGCTCATAGAAAAGAGAAATGTTCTGAAATTCAAGGATTTCAGGATCTATATCGTGGACCTTTCTGAATATACTTGGTGACTTTTTCTGAATCATGACCATCTGTATAATGATCTGGTTATTGATAGTTCCATATAAATGTTTCTTCACTTTTCATCTATCTGGAGGTTTGGAATAATGAACTCTCTGCCTCTGTTTTTGCCTTTACCTCTGTCTCTGACCCTCTCTCTGTGTCTCTTGCTCTCTTTACCTGTCACCTCTCTTTTTCTCTCTTTCGTCTACACTGATCCTTTTTGTGGTTTTGTATCACTATACTTTTCATTTTCTATTTTTTTAATCTCTGTTTCTCTTTCTGTGCCTTATTTCTGTGTCTTAACCGATTTCTAGTACTCTTTTCCAGTAGATACAAGGGCAGGGTTAGCAACTCTGCTTCACTACCTTCTTTTCCTCTCCCTCCCCCTTCCCCCTCCAAAATCATTCATCCCTACCTTGTGAGGCAGAGGTTCCCTGATAGAAATCTCCATCTGCACAATATGGCATTGAGAGAGGTTGGGCCAGCCCTTCCAGCTGCCCTACAAGATTAGCTAGGAGGTCGTGGAATTCATGGAAAGCTACTTCTAATGTGCTGGCACTACTCCCTCTGAATGTGCAGTCCTTCAAATTCTTTCTCCTATTCTATCTCTATCCAATAGCAAAATTTCCAGATGAAGTGAATAATTAAGTCAATATTTCCTGATGATAAAATGTCACACATTCAAATACCTGAATGAAAGCATTTGGGAGAATTTTTATTTTTCATCTGGGCATTTTGATCTCATGAAGAAAGGAAGAGAAGGAATGAGAGGAGAGAGAGGGGAAAGGAAAGGGAGGGAGATCATGATTCTTTCAAGCATTCAGATGAAAAACAAAAATAAATAGATTATTGAACAAATGTCTTCTCTACACCAGATCAAATATCTAGATATTTATAAGAATTGGCAAGAAGGGCTGAAGTTTTTGTTTTTCATTTTCATTTGACATCTCTTAGTCATTATGGAGTCATCTTTTTTTTTTTTTTGGTAACTGTGTGTCTCTCTTTCCCTTTCAAGCTCCCTGTGGTCAAATTATAAAGTCCTGGTTGGTGGGAGGGGTGATGTCACGCTGACCACAAAGGCTTATGGTTCCTGATTCTAAACACTGATGGAGAAGTGGTCATTAGAGTAAAGGCTTGTTCTGTAGTGGTCATCCCATGAGGCAGTGGCAACACAGGAGCTGAGATTTTGATTCGAGAGCAGTCAGTATTCTTCTTCCAAGACTTTACTGCATGCCTGCTCCTTGACTTTCTTTCTTTTTTTTCCTTTAAAAATAAACCTTTAATTTCTATGAAGGGTGAATCAAACTCTCTTTGTCTATCAATCAGCAACTTTTAAGTTAATTAATCAAAAAATTAAGTACCTTTACTTAGTACCTTAACAGTCACTAAATATGAGAGTTCACAAGTCACTTGCTAGAGTGGGTGACAAATCCAGAGGCCACTGCCCCACCCTTTGGCAGTGTTAGACAAATCAAAAGACTGCATTTGGTTCCCATAAAGTGGGGAAGTGACAGGAAGTGATGTCGAGAAAACTGCTTTAAAAAGGCCAGCTCAAGGATTCAGTCTCTGACTCCATGTTGGTGAGCCAGACTGGAGGAGGAGACTCTTTCTCTGGATCCTGCATTGGCTTGTGGTGATGAGTAGAGTGATTCTTTCCTTGGTTCTTCAGTGAAGAGACCCTCTCTGCTCATTGGCGCTTTGGTGGGACACTTCCTTCAGTATGAGTTCTGGTGAGATTCATGGTGGTCTTTGTATTGTGTACATTGAAGGTTCTTGGAGGATTCTTCAGCATCTCCTGGCTCTTTAGATTTTGACTTCCTAATTAGGACTTTGGATTCTGGTGAGATTTGCTTTTGGATTCAAATTTGTAGTCTGGAGACATTAGGATTAAACTTAGGATATTTGTAGCTAGGCAGTACTTTGGGTCTCTTTATCTACATTTTTCCACATTCCCTCTTTCTACCTCTTTGTAGTGGTAGTCTCTCGGTGACCGAAAATGACAATTGTCTTTGTGCATTATCATCTATTGATGTACTCTCATGTGGCTTTGGAGTCCAAAGGCTGAGGCGCACAGTTTGTGGCACATGGGGCCTGGGACGCCAGTTGTTACGGGAGGTGCGGTTGTGGCCTGGTGTCGGCGTTCACGCGCAGTGGCAAGACGTCGACGTTGCTCATCTTCAAAGGTGGTGGCGGCATGGTTAATGTGGGTTCGCCAGCTGCTTCTGTCAGAGGCAGCGAGTTCTAGTTGCTTTGGTGTGATGCCAGCCCACTTCAAGTTGGACTTTAGCTGACCCTTGAATCTTTTCTTTGGTCGACCTTGTTTCCTGACTCCAGCTGACAGTTCACCATAGAATACCTGTCTTGGTATTCGCTGTGGGTCCATGCAGATGACGTGTCCAGACCATCGGAGCTGGGTTTGGAGGACCATGACTTCGATGCTGGTGGAGTTGGCTCTGTCGAGGACTTCCTGGTTGGTGATTCGGTCCTGCCATCAGATCCTCATGATTGACTGGAGAGAGCGTTGGTGGAATTGCTCCAGCTGTTTCATGTGCTTCCGGTACAGTGTCCAGAAGCACCTCTTTGTAAATAAGCTGCTAAAAGTCATTTGCCTTAAGTTGTAATATTTCTAAATTGGTGGCCACAATATTACTTTAGAATTCTCATGTTTAGCATAAAACCTAAATTTAAATTCTTACCCTTCTATCTTAGAATAAGTACTGTGTATTGGTTCCAAAGTAGAAGAATAGTAAAGGCTAGGCAATGGGTATTAAGTGATTTGTCCAGGGTTACTTAGCCAGGAAGTGTCTGAGGTCAGATTTGAATTCTAGGACTAACTCTCAATCCACTGAGCCACCTAGCTGTCCCTGTGTTCCTTGAGTTTCACTTTGTTAGAGCCCAAGAACTAGACTAGCTCTGTGAAGGCATAAAAGCTCTGGGACTTCCAAATCCCTATTATGTATAAAATATTCCTTTGGAGAGACTAGAGAAACTAAGGAGAGAGGTGATTAGTGAGTGATAAAGAATAAAGAAAGTTAGCATTTGGTAGGGCGGGGAATGGGGGAAAGCTTTAGTGGCTAGAGGAAGTTTAATCAAGTGAGAAAAAAAAATTTTTTTATGGAGGATAGACTCTAATTGGCTCCATTAGTGACCCTCTTTTGATAAGAGCTAATTATCTAAACAATTTGTATTGGTGTCTGTTACCAACCTTCCCAAACTGGATACAAATGTCATTTCTTTATTTTAATTTGTTTAATTTCGTTTTTAAAAGATTTGCTCTCTCTCTCTCTCTCTCTCTCTCTCTCTCTCTCTCTCTCTCTCTCTCTCTCTCTCTCTCTCTCTCTCTCTCTCTCATATGGGTCCTATTCCACTACTGATCAGCATGAGAACTTTTTTTCTGATTCAGCTAATTTGTTTCTCCTTAATGCCTCTCCCTCACTTCTGGGAGACTGACAGTGTATATGCCAGATTGTATGGACTAGTGATAGAGCACCTTTTAGAAATGGAGCGCAGGGCCCTACCCCCCATTTCACCCCCCAGACTGAGTGTCATGCCTCCCTCACCCGAAGAGATGGCATGCTGTGCCTCTCTCTCCCACTGAGTGGTGGGTGCTCCCTGCTCCCACCCTTATCCCACACAGGGGAGGGAGGAAGCAGTCTTACTGGACTGCTGGGCAGAGGGGTGAATGAAGAGAGGAATGCCCTCAGTCAATGTAAAGAGGAGAGGGAAGTGACCTGAGCATTCAGCTTCCCTCTAGCTCTGCCACCTGTGAGCTACCCACATGGACTGCTGTACAGAGGGGCAGGTGATATGAAAAAATATCATCAGGCACAATGGAGAGGAAGAAGGGAGTAGCTCTGCCCAAGTCCCTCTGCTTTTCTAGTAATTAACTCTGCAGGAGGAGGTGGTTGCATGACCACAGAGAATACTCTGTGTGCCATCTTTGGCACCTGTGCCATAGGTTCACCATCACTGGCATAGACATTTAGTTCACTGTAAACTCAGAACTCTTGAATGAAAATCATCTACCAACCTCATCCTTAGTAGTAGGAATTATAGGGAAGTGATAGCAAACTCCATTTCTAAATAAGGTAGAAGCAGAGAAGTTGGGGGTGAGGAGTATAGAAGGTCTCAGACATTGAAGTGTCCAGTAAACATCTTCCACATAACTAAGACCTCAGGTCAGGGAACACAAATAAAATGGTGTCTACTCTTATGGACCTTACATTATAGTATTAGAAGAGTAGACTAAGACATGGAATAATAAAAGGATAATTAAGAGAAGAATTGGGCAGCACTGAATGAAAGCCAAAAGAAGAAAAGAAGATGAAAAGATGAAGTGATGGACAAGTTCTCATGGAGTTTAGCTGGGCTAGGTAAGATGAGTAGAATTTGGATAGGCAGAAGCAAGACAAGGGAGAATTCCATGCAGGAAAAACCAAGCACTGATGTGTAAAAGCAGAGAAAACAGAATGAAAATGATGTGCATACTGATGATAGTGATACTAGGTAAATAATGTATATGTGTGTTGGGAAAGTGGTAGATGACATCCCATAGGTTTAAATGAAGTCAGATTGAAGATGTCTTAAAGGCAAGATGGAGAAACTTAGATTGCAATGAGCTATTATAGATTCTTGAGGAGGGGAATGATGTGATGAAAGAGTATGTGTGTGTGTGTGTGAAGAGAGAGAGAGAGAGAGAGAGAGAGAGAGAGAGAGAGAGAGAGAGAGAGAGAGAGAGAGAGAGAGAGAGAGAGAGAGAGTGAGTTTGTTTTATAGAAGCTTACCGTGACAGAGAGAAACGGGATTATAGAAAGAAAGGCTGGAGGGAGAAGATCTAAATAAGTGGTTGTTGTAGAAATCTTGGGTTGAGAAGGCAGGAAAGAAGAAAAAGGAAGCCCAGTTCATTTTTCCAGTGATTCAGCCAAATTGGTTGTATGGATATAACTTATTCTTCTCAGATTGTCTCTTACAGGTACCATGAAAGGAGGGGTTTTTTCCTTATGTTTTTCTAGAGGGGAAAAAATCATTGGTCCCAGAGTGAATAGAAGAGAATTTGACCAGTTATTACTTGAATAGGGCAGATCAAGGTCTCATATGTGATCACAAATCAAATGAAACCTTTTATATGAAGTAGTATATGAATTTCATATAATTTAAATTGTCTGTCCTTAGACACTTACTGACTGTATAACCCTAAGCAAGTCATTCAACCGTATTTGCCTCAATTGTTCATTTGTAAAATAAGCTGGAGAAGGAAATGGCGAATCACCTCAGTATCTTTGCCAAGAAAGTCCCAAATGAAGTCATGAATAGTTTTACACAACCCAAATGACTGAGCAACAACAATGACAACAAAAAATTAAATAGTGCAAATATTAACAATATGAAAATAGGTCTTGATCAATGACACATGTAAAACCCAGCTGAATTGCTCATTGGCTAAAGGAGGAGGGTTGGAGGAGGGGAGGGAAAGAACATGAATCATGTAACCATGGAAAAATATTCTAAATTAATTAAGTAAATAAATATGCTTAATTTTAAAAAATGCAACACTAATACACTGCTAGTGGAGTTGTGAATTCTGGAAGGCAATTTGAAATTATTCCCAAATGACTTTAAAAGTTTTGGTCCTATTAAGTTTGTCCCCCAAAGAGATAATAAAAAGAGTCGTGCAAAAATATTCATATCTGACTCTTTGTGGTGGCAAAGAATTGGAAAATGAGAGAGTGTCCCTGGATTGGGGAATGTATTAACAAATATAGGTATAGATATAGGATGGTGATGGAATACTATTGTGCTTCAAGGAATGATGAACTGGAGGATTTCTATATGAAATGGAAGAACCTCCATGAACTGATGCAGAGTCAAATGAGCAGAACCAAGAGAACATTATACACAGTAGGTGAAACATTGTGGAATGATCAAATTAATGGACTTTGTTACTAGTATCAATACAATGATTCAGATCAATCCCAAGGGATATATAAGAAAGAATGTTATCCACATTAAGAGAATGACCTATGGGAATAGAAATGCAGAAGAAAAACATGACTTATCACTTGTTTATATGGGCACATGATTTGGGGTTTTGGTTTTAAAAGTTTCTTTATTGCAAAAATGAATAATATGGAAGTGGATATCAAGTTATAACAATTTTATAACCCAGTGGAATTGTTTTTTGGCTCTGGGAAGGAGGAGAAAAGAGGGGAGGGAAAGAATATGTATCATGGAAACATGGAAAAATAATTTTAAAAATAAAAAGTTAAATTTTTAAAAGTTAAAAAAAGACTAGACTGTCTAGAATTGAATAGCAATTTTTTTTGAAACAGAGAGACTCCAGGCTGGGAGCTTCAAAGCCTTCACTCTAGAAAAAAGAACATCAAAAATAAGACCTTGTATCAGTTTTTCCTTCTTATCTCTATCGTGTAGAGAGGACCCCTTTAGGAATAGAGTTAAGGACAGATCCTTCCAGTATGATAGGGCCAGGATGGACAGAAGCAAATGGAGGAAATTGTTCTAGAAGCCAGGTATAAAAAAAAATTAAACTGAAGGTTAAGAAAGTAGCTCTATTTTCAACTGAGCAGACAATCTAGAGCCATGGGAGATGAAGTAGGTAGTTCAAAGGGAGAAGAAGGTTGAGGAAAAATAAGTAGTCAGAAGCCAGGGAGAATGTGGGGTTCTAAGGTTAGAGATGGAGCACAAAGTTGACATTGAACAAATATGATTCCCAGATCATATACATGTAAGAAATCAAGATGGAACAGTTCATTAAAAGGGGACAAATAGGTATATACATTATTATATGGGTATGAACTTCCCTGGTGTGACCACGAAAATATGGTTTCAAGACTGTGAATTGCCAAAACTGTAAAAATAATTTTAGTGTCTTGATTTTATATCAAAAATAAGTGGTCGCCATGGGAAAAATTCCCAAATATGAAATACCCAAGTCAGCTGGGTTTTATGGAGATTTTTTAATTAATATGAATGAAGGAATTAAGGGAAGGGAGAGAGACAGAGTAAGAGGAAATAGTAAGAGGAAACTAGGTAAAATGGCCTAGGCCTTTCTCTTTAAGAGAGAAAACTAAGTCGGTCTTTTATCCTATCCACTCACCACAAGATTTTGTCCAAGCAAGCTCTAGTGTTCAGAGAGACCCTCCAATTCAGCTTCCAAACTCTACTAAGTTCAGAGAGGCTGATACTCCAACTAGTCCAAGCTCCAACTAGCCCCTCAGTTGAGAGCCAGTTCCTTTTAAAGAGAAATCTCTCTTATGTCACCTCCTTTAAATTTTCATATCTACCAATCACAGTAGATGTTTTCCACAGGACTGACCATTCTTAATTCACATCTTCTTTTGTTATCACCTTCTCTGAGTAGACCAAAACTTCACACCTCTTGCTAAGCTTGCCCTTTGTAAGTTGCATGACCTTTTAGTGATTAATTTAACCTTTATAGTTATGCAGCACCCTTTTGTATTAGATCTAAAAATAGACCTAGCTTAGGGTTTTGGCCTCACTGTAAGTATGAGTTAGGGACTTTTTCATTGTTCAGTAAGGAGTTTTACAACTTTATCTTCCCCTAAGCTGTCTAAGTATGGGTGGAGTAATGTTAAAGTTCCCAATACATTCCTGATCAAGTACCTCCATTGTTTAAATGGGGAATAGCCTTAACCAAATGTTCTAAGGTAGTGTCTGAGCAGTTTTAAGATTCACACTGGATAGAAAGTTTCTTATACTCTCCTTATTGCCATGGAAACTAGCAATGACTCTCATAGGTAAAACCAATTCAAGATTTGGAGTTCAAGGGATGCTTCAGGATTGCACCACCCTGCGGCCAGTACAACCTGACGGTTTCACTGTAAGTGTCTTATCATCTATGATAACGCTGGGAGTCTTGGCCACTAAGACTAGCCTAGAAGTTATTGTTTTGTCTCCTTTAGACTGGGAAGAAGCTATTCTAGCAAAACATTGATCAAAGTCTGGTAATTTTCCAAGAAATAGTCTGAAGGAAGAAACAGCTAAATGTGAGAAGCAGCAAGGATGCACCCCTGTTAGTTATCCCCTATACTAATTTAAGATGAGAGGAAACTAGCTCCCCTTACTAGTATTAGAGGGCTTGGTGGTAGAAAGTAGCACTTGCTGTGTGTTAGTACATATGGGTAGAGAGGACTGAGTTTTTTTAGGAATTATAAAGTCAGTAAAGGGAACAGGGATATAGTGAAGAGACAACAGAAGAAAAACATAGATCAGGGCCTTTTAACCCTTTTTATGCCATGGACCTTGGTTGCACAGTGAAGCTTATGGAACTTTTCTTAGAACAATGTTTTTAAATACATCAAATGCAATACAAAAAAAAAGTGATTAAGTATTTATTAAATGCCAGATATTATTCTATGAGCTTTGCAAATAGCTCATTTGATCCATATAACAACCCTAGAGGGTAATTATTATCTCCATTTTAGAGTTGAGAAAACTTAGGCAGACTGAGGTGTAAGTGACTGGCCCAGGGCAACATAGATAGTAAAGGTCTGAAGCTGAATTTGAATTCAGGTCTCCCTGACTTGAGTAGTAACTTGCTCTCTACTCTGTCACCTAGCTGCTTCTACAAAACCAACTATTTTGAAATATAGTTATCTAACTATTTGTCTATATAGATTTTTCTATAGATATATGGGTGTGGGGGTATTTAAAGTTCATGGATTCCAGATGAAGAATTGCTGACATCACAGGGAAATCCTCTCAAAATATATTAGGGAATATTGTGAGCTTCACAGCATGGTGGTTTGGGAATGGACATGGAAAAGGGCAAGTTAGTATTTAGAAGACAGAGAGGAAAGGATTATGCCTGGGCTCAGGTACCCATTAGGTGTGTGAGAGAGTTGAGAGTGAATCCATGTAGTTGAAATAGGTTCTGGGACCACTTGAGAAGATAAAAGTATTAAGAATTGGGATAAGATAACCCTACTAGATTCTATAAACACCAGTGGCAAAAGTCTGAACTCCCTGCAATCTCTGTACATGCAAAAAAGAACTCTGTGTGTGTGTGTGTGTGTGTGTGTGTGTGTGTGTGTGTGTGTGTGTTTGTATAAACAGACCCAGAGTTTGGACTACAGGCAAATCTAAGACATCAGGTCATCTACCTGCAACCACGGAAGATCTGGCATACAAGACAAAAACATCTGCTCAGGATCACCGTAAACAAGACCACACACCTAATAAAAATCCCTCCGGGGACCCAATGAAAAATAGAATACCCTCTACTTGTTTCCATGCCCTTTGCATTTGGTTTCTATGTGACTCTGTAGCTAGGGTATAAATGACCTCCTCCAAAGCCAGCCAACTCCTTATAAAGGAATCAGCAAACTCAGGTCGTATCTACACAATGCCAACACAACTGTTGAAATAAAAAAAAAAAATCTGTCAGTAGACCTGTTGTTTGGTCTCCATGGTACTAAACAACTAGTTTGACTGATTTTTTTTTGTCCCTAATTTGACTTATTGTTTGAATGGGTTGCTCTAACTGACTGGTTGCTTGGGCCACCATAAAGACAGTCTCAGGGAATCCAATAAACTGGTTGTTTAATATCCCATAGGCTAAATAGCTGGTGGATTGATTGAATTTTCACCTTTTCTATTAGTCATAATGTGTTGACAAAGCATATTATCTATGTGAAAGCTCTCAGCATGTTGGCTGCAGTCGGAGATTGGTATTCTGGAAGCCTAGTGAATTAAGGAGTAGGAAGAGATTGCCATAAAGTGAACCCTGGCAAAGGCTAGGTCAGCTTTGGTGAACCTTTTCCAAGTTCGAATGCCTAGAGAGCAAATTTAAGCTGTATGTGAGCCCCCGAATTACCAGAGAGCTGAGGGAGGAAGTGCTTGCTTTGGGTAACTAGACAGAAGGATGGTGCATGCAAAAAATATCCTTGGTTACAGGGAAAAGGGGGAATGGAGTAGCTCCCCAAGTGCCGGCTCTGCACATGTGCCACATCTTCGCCAACACTGGGCTAGGTGGTGATCAGTATAAACATTGTGGTTCAGATATAATTTTTTCAGCTAATTAGGAACATAGGGAATTGATAGATTCTCCATTAGATGAGAGTTCTAAGCTATTCTATTTTAAACTTTTATTTTTCTAGCCCCTGAAACCCACCAGATAGCTTTTCCCTCTTTCCCTAGGCTCACAACCCAACAACCTACTCCAGTTATAACTTAGAGGCTGTTGGGAGACAAGTAAAGCAAACAAATCTCTTTTTCTTATCATTATATAGTTGGTTATTGTTACAAACACCAGAATCCAAGTTCCTCATAGGAAAATGTACTCCATAGTTGGTGTGTGTGTGTGTTTTCCTTTGGACAAAATTTACTATCACACATTATGGCTCCAGCATAGACCAAGGAGCAAGTCACTGGAAAAGTTTCATGTGGCAATGTAATGTAAGAGTCAACAGAAGACTTAATTCTGAACCATACTCTGGGTGGCTAGCACACAAGACTCTACCCACATAGTAGTCTAGTGCCCTCTTGTGGCTTTCAAATTAAGAGATAAGGCAATTTTTTTTTTTTTACAGAATCATAGTTTTGGAACTTCCAAATTGGGGAGGGCTCTCTAGAGATTTCTTCTTCTTCTTCTTGCTTACCTGATCCTAGTAAGATAATCCCTAAACTCAGTGAAGACATGGGTTTACTCTTCTCAGAGGGAATTGGTACAAGGGAAAGAGAGCTGAATTTGGGATGATGAGAAGGGTTTGTTTCTGACCTTGAGTAAGTTGTTTAATTTCTCTGGGCCTCAGTTTCCTAGTCCACAAAATAAAGTGGTTGGACTAAGGTCCAGATTCTAGATCTGAAATCCTGTGATCCTATGATCTCCAGATTAAGGGAGATTTGGGTCCTTGCTCCAATAAATAGCACACCCAGGACGTTCTCCCTGCTAATGTAATTAAAATCTAAACCTGCCATTTTGTTTGTGAAAGTAAACAGTTAATTCTTCACAACATCAAACTCATGAACTTATTGTTGAGTAGTTATAGCCCTGTCCAACTCTTTATGATCCTTGTTTGGAGTTTTCTTGGCAAAAATACTGGAGTGGGGGGCAGTTAGGTGGTTCAGAAGATAGAGAGCCAGTCCTGAAGATGAGAGGTTCAAATCTGATCTCAGATACTTCCTAGTTGGGTAAGTCACTTAACCCCAATTCTCTAGCTTTTACCTCTCTTCTGCCTTGGAACTGATATTTAGTATCAATTCTAAGTTAGAAATT
The DNA here is from genome assembly GCF_027887165.1 of Monodelphis domestica. Taxonomy (NCBI): domain Eukaryota; kingdom Metazoa; phylum Chordata; class Mammalia; order Didelphimorphia; family Didelphidae; genus Monodelphis; species Monodelphis domestica. The sequence continues at coordinate 72,665,627 of NC_077234.1, read as the reverse complement.
AAGGGTTTTTTTACAAAAGATACTGGAATGGTCTGCCATTTCCTTCTCCAGCTTATTTTAGAGATGAAGCAACTGAGACCAACAGGGTTAAGTGACTTGCCCAGGATTGCACTGCTAGGAAGTGTCTGAGGCTGAATTTGAATTCAGGTCTTCCTGATGGTTGGCCCAGCACTCTGTCCATTGTGTAACCTACCTGTGCCAAAGCCGAGTAATTCATAATTTAATAATATATTCTTCAGTTCTTTTGGACTACAGTGGAATTGAACACAGCCTGTGAGATCTTTTGGTACATCTGCTTCAAGCTCCTTCCATTTCTTTCTGGATCATCTGCTTACTTGGTATTTTCATTTTTGTGCTCAGATATATGCTAAGAAAAGTACTTATCTATCAAAGATGTGTGTAGACATACATGTATAAACACATAGCCATATTAAAAGTACCAATTAAATAATGTAATCCAAGTAATTTATTTTAGAGAAATAACTTTGGTTTCATCCTTCAATTCAACTTAAGGCAAAGAAAAAAATGTCTTCCTGGTCCAATTAGTATATAGACTCCTGAAGAGAAGAATGATGTCTCTTTTTCCCCCATCATACCTAGCACAGCACTGGGCACAATGTAGGTGTTTAGTGAATATTTGTTGATTTGATTTAGGGATCTGCTTCAAAGAATCATAGAAATTTGAAATTTTTGAATTGGAAAGAACTGGAGTAATTAAGTAATCCAATTTCTTTTCCAATACAGGAAATAATTCTCTAACCTTCAGCCTCCACTTGAATATTTCCAAGTCGATGTTAATAATAAGGCTATATGGATCAAAGTGGTTTGACATTTTTGAAGGAAGAGGGCTATTTACATTCAAAGTATCATCACCTTTTGATGCTTTAACATCCTCATTTGATACTTTCAGAAAGCAGTAAGATTTTTAAAATACTTACATTTCTTTCACATCTAATCTGCATCATCCCTTTCCTGTATCACTCATGGGAAGAAAAGGAAATAAATATGGCATCTTCCCAGGCCCAACTAATATACCTTGCAGGGAATCAGTAGTAGAGCTGGTATAAGAATTTGGAACCCTCAAACTAAACTTCGTCCCTTAGACCTGGGGCTGAAGGGTAGGTTTGTGGCCAGCACAGCTGGCCTCACACTCTTACCACAGTAGGGTGGGGGAAGAGTTTTCCATAGTAAGAGGCAGATCCAAAGTTTTTGAGCCAAGCTCCAAAAATCTTGGGGTTCGATGAAAGTTCAGGGCTAGGTCCCAAGTCAATATTTATTTCCCTGTCCTCATTCCCCCAACCAGTTCATCTGCCGTCCACGCCTGGCCAGGCTAGCCGATGGCCCATGATACAGACCTCACCCATGATACAGACACTGCCACCAGCAGGGATAGAATGATTTTTCTCCCTGCTTGGCCTCGAGAGAGGCACCCTGGACTGTACCCAGACCATGAAATAAACCACCCACCTGGCCCATGGAGCAATTTCAAGGCCAGCAGAGGCGTCCCCACTAGGCTGTGCCATATGGAGAAGAACAGGCATTTTCCCCATATGGATTTGTTACATATTAATAAGAGGCATTATTAGTTGATTGTCCAAGCCAAATGCCTTGATGGTTAAAACATATGAGAAGACACACTTGGCTCCTCTTGCCTAGGGATTGGATGTAGTAACATATAGGGAAAACCACAGATTCAACAAATATGTATTAAGTGCCTTCTCTATGCAAGGCACTCTTCTACCAAGTACTGGTGTGTACAGAGATGAACAAACCAATACAGTTCTAGACCTTCTAGAGCTTTGGGGGCGGGGAGGAGAAGACAAAGAAATACAAAATTATAATAAAATTTAGAACCCAAGAAGTGACTGAGAGATTAAGCAGCCTAATGAACTGAAGGAAGAAGCTATCTCTTCTAGCTGATATGATCATCGAAGGCTTCATGGAGAAAATATTTATAAGCTGGACTTCAAAGGATGGGAAGAATTTTAGCAGGTGATAATGTAGGGGGAAACTATTCCACACATGAAGAACAAAAAACTACTGAGAAGGGAAAAGGTAGAACGGTATTCGGTCACTCAGTTCAGCCTCCTGCCTTCATGTAGGAACCATTCAGGTAAACAGATGTCTAAATGGTTCACTTAACAGTAAGATGGCAGGCTCCTCCAATGGAAAGTTTGGTTCAATTGCCTCTTTCTCCTAAAGTTTTCTCTCTACACCTCATAATTCTGTTACCTAATTGTTTCTCATTTGTTGCTCACAGTACTATGATGGACACTGGGTTATGTTTTTTCCTCCTATCCCTCCATCCCTTTGCCCTCCCCCCAACTCATTGCTTACCTTTTCTATTGTTTCAGTGGTAACTGCTCCTCATTCTGGAAGGTCCTTGCAACCAGACATCATTTCTCATTCATTTTGCCTTTCCCCCCAGGGAGGAGCTCAGTGCCTGGAAAAGTTAACTAGTTCATATTCTCTATTGGGACTTATCTGATAAGAGAATACAATAGATTAGAAATCAAGAAACCCAGATTCTAGTCATGGCTTTGTCATCATTCATAACTGTTCACCTCTTTGTGCCTTACTTAAGAATGTATCACCTGGTGGCTCATTGGATAGAGAGTCAGGTCTGGAGATGGGAGGTCTTGGGTTTAAATTTGACCTCACACACTTCCTAGCTGTGTGGCTCTGGGCAAGTCACTTAAACTCAATTACCTCACCTTTACCCATCTTCTGCCTTGGAATCAATACTTAGTATTGATTCTAAAATAAAAGGTAAGGGCTTAAAAAAGAAGTATCACCCAGGGCATCCTCTTCACACATGGGCACCCAAAAAGATAGTTTGTGGATGACCACTTAAAACCATGGCTCATGAGCCCCAACTGATGTATTTGTTTCCCTCAATTTGACAAAGGACATTTTAGTTTAAAAATCAAAAGATATTTAATCAAATAGCTTAGCAATTAAGCTGACAAGGAAAAAAACAACTTCCCATTCCTATATGGGGAGAGGGTCCATGTTACCACACAGACAGTATATAAGAACACCTATGACCAAGGAACATGCATTATGGGTACAAAGCCAGGGAATATATGTGGCCTTAATACTATTTATAAAGGGATTATGATTTCTAAGCTACACTCATAGAAAGCAAATACATGAGGAACTGGCGTAACCAGAGGGTAGGTGAGGAGGTTAATGCATACAAAAGGGCATGTGTAGCTGAGGTGAATATGTTGCCAAGGTAATTTATGACAGATTTAACTCTTCAGGGTTATCCACTGCTCTCTATTCCTATGTAATGAAGTTTGGTGCCTGGAAAGCTCCCTCCTAGACTAAAACAGGTTGATAATTATTTTGGTGAACAGCTGAGAACCTGAACCACCACACTTGGGCAAACAAAGGATGATGGCCAACAGAACGACCTGGGATTAAGATTACTTATTCTTTTTAGTTCTTCCTTTGTTTAGCAAAATTTTTAAGCATGTGATCCCAGACAATTTTCTGACTTGGAATTAGAAATTCTTCGCAACTTCTACTTAATCCAAGATTGTGAATTTGTCTCCATGAAATGAATTAAGATCATTATTCAAAAAGAAAGGAGCATGGGAGTTATGTGTGGCTGGAACCCTGAGGTGAGTCTTGTTTCTCTGCAGGCAAGTTCCATATTACTCCCTTTATTATGAGTATTAGCTGCATGCCAACTAGCTTCAAACTGGAGATCTCTGTGATAATAATTATGACACTTGAAGACTGGCAAAGCACTTTTCTTACCACAACCCTATGAGACAGATATTGTTTGTGCCTGGCATGTAGTAGGCTTGATAAACACTTAACGGGTGACTGGTTGATTGATGAGTCACTGAGGCCAAAACTGTAATTACCTGGTGATCATGTTTCTGGTGATAAGCTTCTTTGAACTCAACTAAACTGGTCCTTCAACACACACAGACACACAGACACACACACCTACATACAATTCCTCACTGGACTTGTACTTGAAGCCCTCCCAACTTGATAGAACCTGTCAGAAATTTCATTCTAACTTACTAACTTAGCTTTCTAGAGCTCTGAGCCATTTTTACATTAGGAAAAGGAGAACAGAGGGGATAAGCATTAATGTAGCACCTACTATGTACCAGACACTATATTAAGTGCTTTATGAATGTTTATCTCCTTTGATCCTCACAAATCTGGAAGGTAGGTCCTAAGATTAAATGACTTGCCCGGGATCCTACACCTAGAAAGTATCAGATTCTAGATATGAACTTGAGTTTTCCTGATTCCAAGTCTAGCACTCTATCCACTGCTGTACTATAGAGATGATAATATGTGACCTGATCTTGTGTACTGTATTGCAAGATCAGCTAATGCTTTAAAAAGCATAAGGGGATTACTTTATTTTGTGACTTCATCATCCTCCCTCTGCCAGCAACTCACTTTTGATCAAAGGCTCACACAACTGCTCATTTATTTTCCATTTTCAATGTTTCTGGCACCTGTGTTCCTTTGAATTTTCCCTACATCTGCTATATACTTGCTGATTTGGCTGTAAGTACCTCAAGGACAAGGTACAGATTTTCCTAGTTTGGGGTAACTCCTCTTGGATTCTAACTAATATCTATAAAATACTTCAAAGTTTGCAAAAGCTCGTGACAAATATGATGTCATTTCATCTCTAATGACTTTAGGAAATAAGCATTACTGTTATTCTCATTTTACAAATGCATAAAGTAAGGCTATTAATGGTTAAACAACTGGTCCATGGTCATGCAAATAGGAAATGTCTGGTTCCAGATTTGAACTCAAGTCTTCATGAAATTCAGGTCTAATACTCTATCCATTGTGACACCTAGCTGCCCATAGTGGGCCATTTATATTAAATATTGATGATAGTGATGATGATCATGATCATGATGGTCCATTTTATATTATGGTGAGGCAGTCCCACTATTACAGAAGAGGATTGCTGGCAACAATTCTCCACTTGGGTAAGGCAGAGGTCCTCCAAAATCCAGGTTTGCAGCTTCCAAAATAATTGCTACATTGATAAATATAGCAACTTGAGAAGTAGTGTAGTAAATGGAATAGAATGATGGGGAAAGAGTCCAGAAAATCAGGTTCTACTCCTAGTCTTGCACTACTGAGCTATTTGACTTGGGTATTTATTACTTTGCTTTGACTTCTTAGCTATTTGACCTTGGGTAGTTACTTAATTTCTTGGACCTTCATTTTCTTCCTCTTTACAATGAGGTGACTGAACAAGTTAATCACCAAGAGCCCTTTCAGTTTTAAAATTCTTTACCTTTGTGGTTCCCAGAGTCATAATTTTCCCTCCAATCAAGTCAAGGTTTTGTCCAAGTGTCCTGGACATACTTGCCCTCACTCAACAGGAATAAAGAGGCTGTGTTTCTACTCTGTTCACAAGGCTTCTTGCTATGTCACAGGAAGTGTATGTAGAAGACCTAGCCTTTGTCCCAAGCCTCGGAAGAGGTCTCACAAGGAGGGCTCAGACACTGTCTCTCTTTCTTTGGTAGATCTTTGCCTAATGACCCCCTATTCCAGGTCATCTGTGGGTTTACTAGGATGACCCCAATGAAATGATCTCAGAAGACCTCTTCCAGAGGGAGAGAGGACTGAACTCCAAGTGAACCATTCTAGAAAAACTCATAAACTTTGCAGTTATTTGCATGCACTGAAAATCCCTTAGGGTAATGGAGTTAATGAAATGTGGGAGGGAAACTTTGGAGGAAGAGCATTGGGGATGATTAAGGAGGAGAGATAGGGATGCTAGTGATTAGAAGAATTGTGCCCAGGAGGAGCGGGTACAGGGTTATTAGAGGAGAAGACAAGTGGGGGCTTTGAAGAATGGGAATGGGGGAGGGTTACAGAAAGAAACACTGGACTTTGGAGGAACAGGAATAAGGAATTACTAGCTGTTTAACTATGGCCAAGTCACTTAACTTGGTTTCCTTATCTCTAAATGGTTATAATAATAGCATTTACTATTCAGGGCTACTGTGAGGATCAATGAGGTAGCCTAAGCAAAGTCCTTTGTAAACCTTAAATTGTTATATCACTGATATTCATATTATTATTATTATTATTAACCTTGTATTGAAAGATCAGAAGTGAGGGATGAAAAGGTGCAACCCTCCTCAATTCCCATTCTCCAAAGCCCTCACTTGTCTCCTCTTCCAACAACCCTGCCCCTCCCATACACAATCCTTCCAATTTCTAACAACCCTATTTCCCAATTGGGAAAGAGTGTTTGGGGTTTGGGGAAAAGAGGAGTTCAGTATGGGAACAACAGTGACATCTGCAAATAAAAATTATATAAATTCCCAATAACATAGAAGTTGAATGTCTTCAAAGGATTTCTCTCACAACAACCCCATGAAGTAAGTAGTAAAAATGCCATTATACTCATTTTGCATACAAGAAACTGAAGTTCTAGGACAATTATATAGCTAGAAAGTATCTGGTGTGGGCTATGAAATCAGAACTCGACCTCAAGTCCACCAAACATACAAGGAAACAAAATGGCAGAGATATGGATAAGTAGGAATATATTTATGGTAATATGAGTGTGTACTTCCATATGTGTGGATATGCACAAGGGAAAGAGAGGCTAGGCAGGAAAACAAGGCTTTAGGAGATAGGATCTTTTAAAATTTTCTTCTTGCAAAATAATTGCTTTCCACTCATTCAGTGCCAATGACCATTCTAAGTGTCTGGGGACAATTGGGAGGATTCCTTAATTAGATACAAATGTAAAGTCCCTGGATGCTTAGTCAACCCACATTTTATAAATATAGAAAATATGGAACAAACTAGACTTCTGGGATATTGACCATTACAACACCCTCTTAGATCAGTGCTATTCCTTCAGGTTATTCCCTCACTTTCTGCCTTTCCTTGTCTTGCATTCCCCTTGGATGTGAGTGTGTGTGTGTGTGTGTGTGTGTGTGTGTGCGCGCATTTGTGCACATTTATTTCTGTATGTGTGCTTGTGCACATGGTGGGATGGAGGCAGAGGAGGGACTGTTGAAGAGCTGAATCAGAAATACTTAGCCTAATGGGCTGCAAGAGGCAAAGCAGACCTGGGGTCATGGAGAGAGGAAGGCGAGGGTGGCTTTGGCTAAGAATGAGTCCTCAGTCTGTGAGCTCACCAGTTCTGTAAAAGCAATTTATTCTGTAGGGGAAAGCATTGCTTGCTCTATTTTCTTAGTGAGAGAGAGAGATAGACAGAGACATAGTTGTATATTATAAGACAGAGATAAATATATAGCCAGGGAATCAGATCATAAGATTCAAAGTGAAAGAAACCTTGGAAAACACTGAATCCACTTCTCTCATTTTGAAAAGAAAAGGTGAAGAGATTCTCCCAAGCTATTAAACCAGGAGCCATCATCCAGGGTGAAATGTCATCAAGGGCAGGTACAATAGCTTACGCTTCCCTCTTGCTCTCCTCAGGGAGTACTTGTGAACAAACACTGGCAAATGAATTGATTGATAAAAGCTGATAGGTATAGATGGCATGGTGCAAAATGATGGCTAATGTAAATGAACAATTAGCAAGTTGATATGCTGGGACGGTATGTGTGTGTCCTGTGCTCTTTTGATCAACTAATAGTAGTTAACTTGTTAAGCGTTTGTCAAAAGCCAATTTGGGGAGCAAAAGAGTAAACAGTCATATTTCTCTTTCTGAGCTGACTTTCTCCCTAGAAAGTACCACTGAGCAGTAGACTGAATCATTCAAAAATATAATGAAATGCAATGAATTTAAGTAAAACAAATTCTCCCCATCTCTCTTGGACCATCTCCATTGTGTCCTCTGGTTTCTGTATCTATGCTTGTTTCTATGTGTCTGCCTCTCTGGATCTCAGCAGAGTCCCTGGCCAGATATTTCTTTTACAGAACCTTTCTCAATGTAGGCTATTAGACCAAGTCCTTTTGCTTTCACTACCTCTATTTACTCATTATTTTGATTATCGGTCCAATAGTTCTCTAAGTTGAAGGCCATCTTGTCATATTTGGATTTCTTTTTTCCCCCCATATTCTTTTCCCTTAACCTTTAATTATCTTAATCATTGGTCCAATGTTCATTCTAAAATGTGGCATCCCAAACTAAATACCGTATTGCAGAAGACAACAGCGTCATCTCCTCCTTTTGGACATCATGCTTCTGTTAACAGTCTAAAAGTACATTTTGGCTGCCACATTATTCTTCTGACTCATTGAGATTGCATTGAGGTTACATGAATAATTGTCTAATTCTTACTCCTTCATCTGACATGTGTGAACATGATTGTTTGATCCAAAGTGTAGGGCTCAACATTTATGCCAATTAGGTTTCAATATATCAGATTTTTGTCTTCAGGTTAACCTATGGACATTTTTTGATTGCTAATTCTATCTTAAAAGCCTAGATATGTATCCAGAACAGAATAGGTGCTTAATAAATGTTTATGGATTCATCCAAACCGTTCTTTATTCTCCCACAATTGTTGACATTTGCAAATTTGATAAATATGACATTGTTTATATACCTGCTTCCATATATCCACAGGTCTAAAAATTTGTGCCTATCACATTAGTGGGGCAAAAGTCTGGGACATTGACAACATTTTTATTTCTAGTTTTAATAAACATTTGGACATATTAAAAAACTGAAATGACATCTTTTTAAAGTTTGTCCATAGGAAATATAGATGCTTATGGAAAAATACTTGGGGAAAAGTCATCTCTTTTGATATAACATGTGATAATGATAAAAACAAGTCAGTGATGAAAATATTCAATGGAAAAGGGCCAAGGACACAGACCTTCAGTACTCTGCTAGAGACCTCTTTCCAAGGTGACATTGATCCACTCTTTGAGTCTGATTGTTCAACCAGTTTCAAATTAGGCTGTCATCTGCTTCTTATCTCTTCTATATGTCATCAAGGATGTCATGAGACACTGTTAAATGCCACATTGAAATCTAGGTATACTATCTTTGGCATTCCTTTGACCTCTTCTACTAGTAACTCGGTCAAGAGTAAAGGAGGTTAGTCTGTTTTATTCTTGATGAGTCTATGCTTGCTGACCATTACCTAATTTTTTTAAATCCTCTTAAGCAATCTTATAAAGTAATCTGTTCTAGAATTTTTCCAAAAGTCAAAGTCAAGTTCATCAGCCTATAGTTCGGAGAATCTGCCATCTTTACCTTTGAGCACCTTTGGGGGAATAATTTTTGTTGTAAGAATGTTTTTGAGAGCCTTCCATTTCTCTAGAGCTAGTTTCCCCTCCAGGATGTAAGATGTTATAATTTTATCTATTCTTTATGTTAAATGTTTCAAATCTGCTCTTCTAAAAAGTACAGCATGCACCAGACACTTCTCAGTTTTATTCCTACTATTTATCACAAACTCTCAAATACTGTGATCAGTCCTCCCAAGGTTCCCAGAAATTCTACTTCAGAAGCCATATGGGTGAGATCCATTATAGCAGTGACTCTACTCCTTTCCTACATTTTTTTGAGGAATAAAATTATCATTAATATGAATTAAAAAATTCATTATAACTTAAATGAGACAAAGTCAAGCCTACCCTTGCTAGTGGACAAGGATAAGTCTTTGTATTCAGAAATTATATTTCCCAAGAAGCTCCTGTACCCAAAAGTCAAGCTTCATTTCATGTGGGTGAAATTTTAAATTCTAGTGGAATATCTTAGAGTGCAACCAAATCACTTTACAGATGAGGAAAATGTGGCCCAGGCAAATTAAGTGGCTTTCCTACTGCCTTATAACTATTGAATGATAGTCAGCATGTGAACCTGTGCAGCCTGACTACAAGTGATCTTTTTATAAATTATAGCAAACTCCTTTACTTTAGGATATTTGCCATATCAATCAGGATCTCCTTCAGAGTCTATACATGCCTCGTACAGTGTAAAGGTTCAATAAATTATTTTGGAATTAATGGATGATTAGAGGCAAATAACTGACTTCACTGATTTTTTCCCCTGGAATTAGTCATTTTTAAGGTGTCATGTTGACCCAGTCTCCACCTACCTTTACAGCATTCCAGGCAATATCCAATTTGGAGGTTGGACATAAATTCCTAAGACAAGCTAAATAAAAAGTTCAATTTTTTTATTTCTAAAAAATATTTTTTTTCTACTCCTTTAATTATTTTTAAAGTTGCCAATGAAGTCAGCCATATTGGTAAGGAACAGGGCTGGATCTGCTAAAAAGTGCTTCTTGCTTTCCCATCAGTATTATTTCCTTTCATTCTAAAAGGGGAAAGAAAAAAAAAAAACTCTTCTATTTGCCAAACCAGTTCTTGCCATCATTTTCAAAATGAGGAACCTTTATAAGTTGCCAACCTCTTGAGTTTCCATCCTGTGTCAAAATGCATTTTATTAGTGGCCCAGATGAAAGTAATGGCTTCTGCCTCAGGCAGGTCCCCTAAAGCTGGGATTGCTTAATGGAAACAGAAATCTATCCTTCCAGATAGACAGTCAAGAGGTTTGTCCCCCAAATGAATTTAGCTTTGTTTTATACATATTTTATAAGTTTGAATAATTGAATATGATTTCTGGTAAGTGCCATAAAAGCATTGAATTAGAGATGGGGGAAGAGTAAGAGAATAAAGGTATGGGAATGGGTGCCTTTGTATGTATGCATGTGGATGTGTGTTGGTGTGTGCATGTACGCATCATTTGGGTGAAGAGCAAAAGAAAGACATCTCTTCCAGCCCAAAGTTATTTAAAACAAGAGGCATTTGATCGATGTTAAATTGTGTTGAACTTAATGACTGAATAGCTCTTTTTTCCTTTAAGTTATTCAATCAATCAATATTTATTGAGTACCTACTGCTAAATGCTAGAGATATAAAGGCAAAAAAAATCCCTATTTTCTTTTTTTTCTTTCTTATACTATATATTTTTTAAAGTTCATTTATTTAATTAATTAATTTATAATATTTTTACATGGGTACATGAGTCATGTTCTTTCCCTCCCTTCCTCCCACCCCTCTCCCATAGCCAATGCACAATCCCACTGGGTTTTACATATGTCATTGATCAAGACCTATTTCCATACTATTGATATTTGCACTAGGATGATCGCTTAGAGTCTACATCCCCAATCATATCCCCATTGACCCATGTGATCAAGCAGTTGTTTTCCTTCCATGTTTCTACTCCCACAGTTCTTTCTCTGGATTTGGATGGTGTTCTGGGATCATTACATTGCTGCTAGTAGAGAAGTCTATTATATTCGATTGTGCCACAGTGTATCAGTCTCTGTGTATAATGTTCTCCTGATTCTTCTCCTTTCACTCTGCATCATTTCCTGGAGGTCATTCCAGTTCACATGGAAGAAAAGAAAATAAATATTATATCTTATATATTTATATATAATATAACATATACAAATATAATTCATATAACTTATAAAATATAACATAAATTATATATTATTTTATAATATATCATAATTATATATTTATAATGTTTAGATATGTTATAATATAAATTATATAAAAATATGAATTTTAATGTTTATATGAATATTTGTAATTTTTGTAATTTATATAGAATTTGTATATAAAATTATATTTAAAAAGAATTTGTATATAAAATTTATAATTTATATAGAATATTTGTAATATAAATGTAAAATGTATATAGAATATATGTAACATAAATATTCTATATGAATATTATATATTTATATTATGCGATATAATTATAATATATGAATATTTTTATATGACATAAATGTACTTCATATAATATTTATATAAAGTTTAAATATTATAATTGATATCCTATATATTTATGCTCATTTTACATAGGATGAAAATGAATCCAGAATGCTAATGTGTCCTGCCAGAGTCACAAAGTTATCACACCCAGTCCTGTAGATTTGTGCTTCTGCCTGCTAGACCAGTGTTCTGGGGGCCATATGGCCTGAGCAAGAAGCAGTGGGCTGAAACCCTCACAGGAATTTTATCCATTACAAAGAACTTCCAGATCGTAAGGACTGGGAACCACCCAAAAAGGGCTTCCAAGACTCTTATCTGACACAGGATTCAGAGCTGGAAGGGACCTGAGAGATGACCTAGGCAAACCCATTTATTTTATACTTGAATATGGTAGAAGTAATAAAACCAAAATTTGAACCAAGCTCTGATTCCAAATCTGCTGCTCTCTGAACTCTTTCCTGTAGATATTCAAGAAGGATGTCGACCTTGATCTACCAAATATAAGATCTTACCAAGAGGAAGGAAAATGGGAAAGAATACTTTTCTTAGGACTGAGTCTTCATCTACCATAGTATTATTCCTACTACCTAGCTCTTGCCTGAAGATTGCAAGCTTGAAATCTTTTGGGCTTTTGGCTGTGTTGACACATCTGGATTAATTTTTTTAATTTTAATTTTCTTTTTAACCCAAGTAATTTCCTGGTGATGCTTTCCATTCCAGAATGTCTTTTTTGAGGTTTAAACTCTCGGACCCTAGGGAGGAGGCCCTGAGTTTCCTTTGTCTGTTTCAGAAGGCCATGTGCCTCATCTCTACAAGTCACCGTTCATTAACCCAGGGTCATATTTTCCACATGAAGTCACTCAATATGAAATGAGTGTCTTTCTGCAGCAATTAGGTTTCCACTCATGTGTGAGCATAACTGCTGGCTAAATATTATTTATCTAACAGTAATGAGTTGCTCATCACTGCTGCTGCCACTAGCGACTTCGGGCAACACCTCCAGGCAAGTGCCTCTGAGGTATGTGGATCTGCTTCCTTTCCCAGAAAACTGTGCTGGACACAATCTCCTGTTTGTCAAGACACAAAAATGGGCTGGCAGTGCTGAATCGGATGTTATTCTTGGTGTCTGTTTCATTTTATTTTATTTTTTTTCCCTCTGTTGCTTGGAAAACACAGTTCATCTTGAGCAGAGACAAGACCATTTGAACATTCCTTTGGGTTTGCGGCCCTGAGAATGGTGGCTGTTATTTATTTCCTAGTAGCCTTTGGCTCTGGCACTTTGGGCTCATTCAAGGAAACACATTTGGTGCCAGGGAGATCAGCCCCAGTGAACTCTGGTGCCAGGGGAAACACGGCAGCCGAAAAGAATCCATCGTGCTAAGGAGGGCTTCTTCTCTAGGGAGGACAAAACTCACCGTGTAGAATGATATTCAGACACCTGAATCTGAGAAAGGCATCAACATTTTGTCTTAATAATATCCTACTCTAAAGAACCCAAATCTGGGGGGGGGGGTGTTAATTATTAATCCTGCCTTCCTTTTTGCCATACATTCAACCTAGAAAATTATTTGGTGGCAGAAATACCTTTTCCTGGGGTCACCTAGAACATCCAGTTTTCCCCTTCACTTCCCTGTTCTTCCTTCTTTCCGGCTCTTCCCCTCATGTTGCTTCTTGGCTGCATGCAATCCTTTTTTTTTTTTTAATTCCACTGTGACCTGGAAAGAATCCCATGGTCCCAACTTTTTTGCATCCCTCTCCTATTCTCTTTTCTCTCAATTGCCCTCTTTTAAAAAAAAAATCCCTTTCCTCCCACCTTAGAATCAATACCCTGTACTGGTTCCAAGGCAGAGGAACAGTAAAGGCCAGGCAATGGGGATTAAGTGACTCACCCCAGATCATACAGCTAGGAAGTGTTTGAGGTCAAATTTGAACCCAAGACTTCTATTAGGCTATTAGGCTATTAGATGAATTGATCCTGAGTCAAATGGGCAGACAAACAGATTATTGATAGAGACAGATGAATAGAGAGATGAGAGAGATAAACAGAGTAAGAAAGTGTGAGAGAGATGATAGATAAATAGATGGTCAAATGAACAGATGATTGAGACACTCAGACAGATAGACAAATGGATTGGTGAATGGTTAGATAGAAATGAATAGGTGATAGATATACAAATAGATGATTGATAGAGACAGACAGACAGACAGACAGATAGATAGATAGATAGATAGATAGATAGATAGATAGATAGATAGATAGATAGATATATGGATGGATGGATGGATGGATGGATGGATGGATGGATAAAACATTTCTTAAGCACTTACTATGTGCCAAGTATGGGATACAAAGTCAAATAATCAAGATAATTCTTGCCTTCAAAGAGCTTACTTCTTTTCTAAAAATTATATTTTTCCAATCATCAAAACTCTATCTTCTTTCCCTTCCCCTCAAATTCCTACCCTTATCCCCAGTTGAGAACAAAAGAAAAGAGTTTTAGACTCAAGAGAAAAAAATAACATGTAAAGTGAAATTGGAAAAAACAAAACAGGGTGTCACTCCAATATATAAAATCATGACTTGTCAGAGCTGAGGCAATCAACAGTAGAGTCCTAGTTTAGAGGGAGAGGTACATATTTAACCAAAGTGTAGGTATGATAAGGAGATGGCTAAGAAGTGACCATGTGCAAAAGAGTTACTCCTCTCTGGTAATCTTAATCCTTAAGAAAACATTTGGCAAGAGGGAGGCTAATTTGGAATAGGGTGCCTTTCAAATCCTTCAAACCATACTACACAGAGTCCTGTTTGTTTTATCTCTAGTAAAGGGCTACTATGTGGTGTCCTTTTCTTCTGGGATACAGTACTCTTTGGACTGGTTCTCTTCAAAGTCCTTGCCAGTTCTTTTTTCTCTTCTTCTTTACTATTCCAAGGTTACCTTGAGTTATGACTCCATTTTCCAAAGTGTTGATAGTGCTTCCTTTCATGCCAGTCCCACCTGCTGTCATTGATAAATTTAATAAGCTGGAATGCTAGGGCTATGCTCAAAATTTGCACTCAGTAAATAGTTTATAGAATATAAAAACTAGAAGGACCTATGGAAACCTCTTAGTCTAAAACTCTGATTTTAGAGATGAAAAAATTGTGCTTAGAGTGGGAATAAGTTGTTCAATTTTTTTCCTAATTCCATTATCCTTGTATTCATTTTAATTCAACTGATATTCATTAATATAAGCCAATGAGGGGTGTATGGGCTGCTCAGGGAGGAGTAGTATCTCTGGTATGGAGGGCTTGTCATGCCCTCCTAGGGCAGCTCTCCAACCTCTGACCCTCACCTGACACCCAGCTCTCACTTGTGGCTCCTGGTAGCTGCTAGCATATGGTAGCAGCCACACCCCGGACAACGGCTTCGACAGGCCGGCTAAACCTTGTGAGGGTAGCCAACGGGTTGTAGACCCCTAGTGAACAAAGGCTTTGCTCACCCAGCATGTGAAGACTGCTTTGGCCTAATAGATGGAAGAAACCAATAAGAAGGTTCAACGGCTGAGAAGGCAACGCAGCAAAGCACTGTGGAGTGCTTAGGGCATGTTGGAGCACAAAAGATAACATGGCCATCCAATGCAGCTGAGGAAGTCTCCAGGTGTAATGATTTTTTGTGCCAATGGACCCAGGCTTCCAATGCCAAGAGAGTGGGACTGTCTCTGTGCATCGACTTTTCCACTTAAATCTCCTTCACGCACAAGTATCTTTGGGCACACTCATCTATACACCATAGATGAAAACGCACAAAGACAATCGTCATCCTCAGTTACCAAGAGACTACTACTAAGCCAATGACCATACAGGGCAACTCATTATCATTAGAAAATATTATTTATATAAAATAAATGTTTATTTAATTGAATTCAATCAATTCAAATGGAATAGGCTTTTAAAAATGCTCAATTGGATTATCCTAAATAAAAGATAGATTTCTTGTGGGACAAATACTATTCCTGATATCTCTCTTCATCTTTTGTTAAATACTATTTAATGAGCAGAACCAATTAGAAATCTAAGCATATTGACAAGTGGGCTTAGCTATCCTGCTTCATGGATGTTTATTATATAGTACAGAATCAGAAATCTTTGTAAAAATCAAGAAAAAAATTTATCCATCCTTTCCCTTTGATTTTCTAGACTTGTCATTAAAAGAAGCTTTCCAAAGTCGGGATATTAATTCATTGCTGGTGGAGTTGTGAATTGATCCAACCATTCTGGAGGGCAATTGGGAACTATTCCCAAAGGGCGATAAAAGACTGTCTGCCCTTTGATCCAGCCATAGCACTGCTGGGTTTGTACCCCAAAGAGATAATAAGGAAAAAGACTTGTACAAGAATATTCATAGCTGCTCTCTTTGGCTGGCAAAAAAATGGAAAATGAGGGGATGCCTTTCAATTGGGGAATGGCTGAACAAATTGTGGTATATGTTGGTGATGGAATACTATTGTGCTAAAAGGAATGATAAAGTGGAGGAATTCCATGGAGACTGGAACAATCTCCAGGAAGTCATGCAGAGCGAAAGGAGCAGAACCAGGAAAACAGTACACAGAGACTGAAACACTGTGGTACAACAGAACGTAATGGACTTCTCCATTAGTGTCAATACAATGTCCCTGAACATTCTGCAGGCATCTAGGAGAAAAAAACACTATCCACAAGCAAAGGACAAATTGTGGGAGTAAAAACACTGAAGAAAAGCAACTGTTTGGGTACAGGGGTTGAGGGGACATGAATGAGGAGAGACTCTAAATGAACACTCTAGTGCAAATACCAACAGCATGGAAATGGGTTTGAATCAAGGACACATGTTATACCCAGTGGAATCACGTGTTGGCTGGGGGGAGGGGGGAGGAAAAGAAAATGATCTTTGTTTCCAAGGAATATTGTTTGAAAATGACCAAATAAAATAATGTTTAATGATAAAAAAAAGAAGCTTTCTTTGTCAAGCCTAGTTGTTTTTTTATGATCTTCAAATTACTTGCAAATTTATTTCTCTCCATATCATTTAAAAATTTATAAAGAAATTACTCTTCCCATTTTGTAGATTGGTATGAGTTGCCATGATTTAAGTTAATGCAGTCAATCCTAACCTAACTCCTCATGATACACCCACCTAACTCCTCTTTCAGCATCCTATGTAAAGGTTATAATATGTTTTCTAGGTCCTGAGTCCCCTGAGATCAGTTGTTGTTATCCAAGATAGTTCTCTGACTTCTACAGTCTCTACATAGGTAGGTACTTAGTGGTTCAAATGGCAATGACCAGAGGGAATTGGAGTGGTTGGTATAAAGAAGCCCAAATAATAGGAACCAAGAGGAAACAGGTTTTTAAGGCTTTAGGTTTCAAGACAATCTATCATTATCTATCTATTTATTTATCTATTACATAGTTATCTATCTAATTATTTACCTCTCATCTTTATTTTCTTTGTTTGTTTGTTTGTCTTTCTTTCTTTCCAACCATCTATCAATCTATCTCTCTATCCATCCATTCATTATCTATCTATCTATTTATCTATCTATCTATCTATTTATCTATCTATCTATGTCTTTCAGCCATGGTTATTTAATGGTTTTGGTCACACTAAAGAGAACAAGGGATTCTGGAATCTAAAAGAAGGGGTTTTAGGCAACCAAGAAACAACATGAGGGAAAAAATAGAGAGAAGGAAGGGAAGGGAAATGAAAGGAAAAGCATATGTACTTAGCAACCTCAAGAAATCTTTATTTTTACCAAACTACTAAAAATTTACCCTACACTGTGCCAGTTCCTGAAGTTGTGGTTGGGAATTACCTTAAATGCCTTAATCTCTATGGATAGCATGGGGAAAATATATCTGACTGGTTCAATTTCATTCCCACTTCCCTCATCAAGGCCATTGTATTCTAATTGATGCTTGAAGCTATGATGAGTTGCCTTGGCCTAAGAACCAGGAAGCTGGTGGTGCCAGCCTCTTCAAAATGGAGCCTACAGATAGATAACTTTGGTTACCAAACAGGAAAAATGTATACTTTAGGACCAGATGGGTCCATGGTGGCTGATTAATGGTCTCCAGTATGAAGTTGGCACATGGATGATGCACCTGGTTAACAGATGAGGGTCAATCCATAGGCTAGTCACCTTGATTTCAGGGCCCTAGAAAATAGGGTCATGAATCTTCCAGGTCTGTAGAGACTGTGCCAGTAATATTAGTTTCTGATGCTCTCTTACCTCTCTCCTTTCAATGCCCTTTATCACTATTCTTACCTCTTCTGTTAGGTACTCACTTCCTCCTCCTCCCTGTCCCTGAAATCTGACCTTTTAGACAGTGTCCTAAACTGCAGCTAAATTCCAAGATTATAGACCAAAACAGGACCTCAGAGATTATCTAGTTCAACATTCTCATTGATGACAAAAATGAGGGTCAGAGTAGTTGTAGCATACCCAAGATGGCAGGGGTTGCAGTAAGTAAAATCAGATTATGGACCCAATATTTGACTCGAGAGCCACTCTGCCACATTAACTCTCAGCTTAGAAGATCACAGAAACACAGAATCTTAGAACTAGAAGAGACCTCAGAGATCATTGTCTAGTGCTACCCATGGCTGAATAAAAAATCCTTCTATAACTTTCTCAAAAGTTGGTCATTCACCTTCAGATTGAAGACTTCTAGTCTAAGGGAAATGGAAATATCCCAGAGTAGGCCTTTCTACTTTTAGACTTCCCTAAATAATTAAAGCTAAGTGGTTTTTCCCCTCTCGATAGACCTTTCTTTATATACAAAGATCATCTTTTTTTTTAAAAAATGTGTTTTAGTAAAAGATGACTATCGAATATCATTATAACCAACTATAATTGCTAATAGAAATGCAAAAGGTTTCATAATTTTTCAGTCACCTCCTCTAAATACTCATCAGGATTCTTTATTGATTCACATTGATTTTTTTCTCTTATTGAATTAATGGTGCATATTATTTCATTTAGATCTTTCCTGATTTATACAAATATATACATATATATATAATTCTTCTCAATATTGAATGCATTCCTCAGATGGTAATATTCCATTACATGAAGGCACCAATATTTATTCAATCATTCTCCTATTATTTGGCCTTTAGATTGAAATATAAAATCTGGAGACAGCTAGGCAGCTCCACGGATTGAGAATCATACCTGGAGATGGGAAGTCCTAGGTTCAAATCTGGCCTCAGCTAGTTGTCTGACCCTGAGCAAATCATTTAGCCTCCATTGCCTAGCCCTTACCACTCTTCTGCCTTGGAACCAATACTTAATAATGATTCTAAAACAGATGTTAAGAATTTTTTAAAAAGAAAAGAAAAGAAAAAAAACCTTTAAGCAAAATGGCATCACCTAGTCTGATTCTACTTAAATTAGGAGGAAGTTGGGTGCTCAACAGAAGAGGTAAGGATACTGATGAAGTTTCTCTGAGCCATGTGGTATATGTAAAGAGTTCTATGGGCAAACATTTACTAAGGCAGCATGTTCTGGTTTACAAATAGCTTAGTTTATTAGGAAGATTTTCTTTTCATGAAGGTAAAATATATTTCCCTCTGATTCTTTAAAGTTTAAAAACCCTTATCTTCTGTCTAAGATTCAATACTGAGTATTGATTCTAAGGCAGAAGAGTGACAAGGGGTAGGTATTTATAGTTAAGTGACTTGACCAGGGTCACATAGGTAGACAGTGTCTGAGGCCAGATTTGAACCCCAGGACTTCCCATCTCCAAGCCTGGCTCTTTATCTACTGAGCCACCTAGCTGCCCCTCACCTCTGATTTTAGTTCTTTTGGGGGAAGCAAAGCAAAATAATTATAATCCTCTATTTCTTATGATAATTCATCAAAATTCTCCTTCCTTCAAGTCTTCTTGAGGCTGATGACCACAATGCAGTCTGCTTCTGCCCATCTTGTCCATCAAGGATATCACTGGTTGCTCCAGAAATGCATTTATACTTTATTTATATGAAATAGCGAGTAATTGTAACTGACATTTACTTAGCACTTTATGGTTTTCAAAGTGCTTTTCATATCTTATTTCATTTGATCCTTTCAGGAACCCTATAAATTATTACTCACATTCTATACATGAGAAACTTGAAGTTAATTACTTCTCCAGCATCACACAACTACTTAATGTTTGAAGCAAGATTCAAACCTAGGTCTTTTTGACTCCAGCACTAATCGATTATGCCATGACGAGTCTCAGCAAAAACCATTCCTTCTCCCCCCCCACCCCCACCCCTGGTCAATTTGTTCAGTGTATACTTTATAGTTGTCTGTATATTGTTGTCTGCAAAAAGCAAAGGTGTGGTGCTGATGATCCTGGGAACACAGCTGCAAAAACTGCTCCTATGTCAATAGGGACAGAGAGAGTCTCTTTTCTGAGGATCAGTTTTAACTAACTAATGACCAAGAGGGATGTAATCAGTAAGGAAAATGGAACCATCGCACTGGAGTCCAAACATCACAGTATCTGAGGCCATTACAGGGGAAGGAAAAATGGCACTAAAATAGGAAAAGTAGCTATATTGAATCAACCATACATATATATCACATATATCTATGTGCATTTATACATATATATGTATCTATATATGTGCATAAGCATATACATAATATACATATACATACATATTCATGCATACATGTATGTACTTATGTGTATCTATGTGTATATATGGAAAGGGGGAAAAGGAAGAGGAGAGAGATAGAGACAGAGAAGGAAAGAGAAAAGAGGAGGGAGAGGGGCAAAGAGAAAGGGAAGAAGAGAAAGAAGAGATCTATCTTGAAAGCAATATAATTGTGAAGAGATTAAGGAACTAATTCATAAGGGATATGAAGGGGATGGGGAATGCCATAAATATTGGAAAAATCTTAGACTTTGTTAATATCCAAAAAATAGTAGTTGTACTGATCTATGTTTGTCTTCTCTCTCAGCCATACAAAACCTTTGTGAGGACATCTCTACGTAAGTTGAGGTCATCTTCAATAAGAGTCTTGCAAGCAGGTTTTCACAAACAATATTCAATGGCGGATCATAAATCACTGGACAATGTAGAGAATATAAGATTCCACTGAGACTATTTTTTGTTATGAAAAAAGCATTCAATTTGGTAAAGCCAAACTCCATTTTCTTCAGGATACTACAGAAGACTTATGAACAGAAATAATTCCATTCAATGAAAATACACATCTTCTGAGGCACAAAATAGGGAGGAGAAAAGGTAATGAATAATGGAAAACAGTGTCAAATGAAGTATATCCACTCTGGGCATTCATAGGAGGAACAGATCACTTTGGGTTCATGGACTGGGGAAATACGTAAAGAAGGTAAGATATGAGTCCTTGGGGAGGCCATGAAGGGTAGATAGATTTTGAAGAGAGCATTGACTTCCTGTTCCTTGTAGGTAGGAAGAATACTGTCAGTAAAGAAAAAGGGGAGAGAAAATTCAAGCCATATTTAGAAAAGGACTAAATTGAGAGCTGACATATATGGAAATTTAGTTGGTGAAAAGGTACATTGGAATCCAGTTAGTGAAGGGTCTTGAATGCCAGACCAAGGAGTTTAGACATTGTTTTATAGACTGTGACAAGGAAATCACTTTATAAGAGGTTTACAAGACAATGAGGTAAAGGATGATTTTTTAAACAGGAAATGGTATACTTAAGACTAAATCCATTGGTTAGTCATTCAATAAGCATTAGTTTACTACTATGGACAATTGAGAGAAATAATTCAAGGATAACATTACTATTTTTAAAAGGCAACTGATAACATTAGTGATTGTTAGCTCATGTGCCTAATCTCTTATCTCTATAAAATCCCTATGAAAGTACCTCTCTCTCTCTCTCTCTCTCTCTCTCTCTCTCTCTCTCTCTCTCTCTCTCTCTCTCTCTCTCTCTCTCTCTCTCCTCTCTCTCTCTCTCTGTCTCTCTCTCTCTCCCCCCGTCTCTCTTTCTCTCTTGTCTCTGTCTCTCTCTCTCTCTCTCTCTCTCTTGTCTCTGTCTCTGTGTGTGTGTGTCTCTCTCTGTCTCTGTGTCTCTGTGTGTGTGTGTCTCTCTGTCTCTGTCTGTCTCTCTCTCTCCCCTCTGACTGTCTCTCTCTGTCTCTGTCTCTCTGTCTCTGTCTCTGTCTCTCTCTTTCACGTCAGAGCACTCTTGTTGGAATATAAAGAAACGACATTTTACAAACAATATTCTACAGCAGACCACATCTTTACAATCTTGCAATTAAATCAACAAGTTGATATAATAAGCTCCTACTGTGTACAAAGCACTGGGAAAAAAATCTTATTTATCAAGAACATCTTCCCTTATGAGACAATTGGTGGTTCTGTGCATAGAACATTGGACCTAGAGTCAGGAAGATGTGGAGTTCAAATCTGTCCTTAGATATTTACTAGTTGTATGTCTCTGGGTAAGTGAATTACTCTCTTTATGCCTTAGTTTCCTCAGCTGTAAAATGAGGATAATAATAAATAACTCCTACCTGCCAGGGCTGTTGTGAAAATAAAATGTGTTAGTATTTTTAAGTGCATGGAACACAGCAGTCACGTAATTAATGCTTATTCTTCTTGCCTTCTCCCCCAACCATAGATGTAAAAGGTATTCCTTTCCATTCTTCTCTAATTTGTTTATGATATGACATTTTATATCTAAATTATTTTAGAGGGGGAATAATCTCAAGTGATAGATAGTGAGGTGAGGCTGGAAGATAGCTGATCAAGTGAACATGTAAGTCAGAGGAATTAGGGAGCATGAGAATGTGAGAAGACAGGGTCTATACTAGCATTTTTCATAAATAAATATTGAACCACTTATTGACAGAATAGTACCCTCCCCCCCAGCCCTGTCCCCTTCCTCCATCCCTTCCCCACAGATCAGACCCTACCAGTATACTCTGAGCAAGGAGATTTCTACTTTCCTTCCTTTGGAACTAAAAGTGTTCCTCCTTCCAGGTCAGATAAGGAAATAGTTTACACCAACACCCAAATGTAGGATGGAAGGGGGACAGAAAGATTAGAATGAAGAAGGGAAAATGAAAAAAAAAGGATGAGAATGATATATGATAGCAGTCATCTTACAATGGATACCACAGAATGACAGAATTGAAGAGTTGGGATGGGGTGGGGGTGAGGAACCTCCATAACATCTAGTCCAATCCTTATATGAGAGGAATCTCATCTACAACATATTTGCTAAGCAGAAATCCAGCTTTTTCCTAAAGACTTTAAGGAAGGAGAATTCATCATCACTCAAGGCAAGACATTTCCCTTTTGGGCAGCTCTGGTTGTCAGGAAGTTGTATTTATTTTTTCCTGGCATCAAACCTAAATTTGTCTCTTTAAAAGATAGCCCATAAAGTTTACTCTGAGAAGCTTAAACTAACACCTGTGTTATCTGCCCCATCAGCCACCCCCTATTAAAGAATGTTAACTCTGAGAAACACCTTAAAAATTATCTAGTCCTACTCTGTGCCACCCCACCCCAATCACTGCCCCCCCCCAACCTGCTTTAAGGATGAAGACATTAGTTCTCAGAGAAGAAAAGCAAGCTGTGGCTAGTACTTGGTTGAGCCCAAATGAGATTCCTGGTACCTCCAAGCCCAGTATGATAGCTTCTATCTGCTCCTCTCTCTCCATAATACTATAATAGCTTAGAGTCAAGATTGTAGAAGATTAATGCCAATCTAAGCTGTGAATCTGCTCTAGTTGGCAATGGAAAATGCCAGTCCTATTTCTGGCCCAGAATCCTGATTGAGGAAAATGAATGGACAGATGTCTTGTTACCTTTCCCAAGCTCTCATGCCTCCCTCTCTCATGTCTTTTCTAATCAGGCTTTCCCTGCTGGAGGAGAGAAAGAGGAAGGGCTGATTCATAGACTAAATTATGAGAGAAGCCCATTCTGCTACAAAGCCAAGACCTTCACACTGTTGTGTAAAAAAAAAAAAACTGCATCCGGAACAGTTCTTCAAGGGAATTCCCATGGGAGAGGGTGGCCTTCAACTTTTAACACAGAACCATTCCCAATTACTGACTTTTCCTAATCTCTTCTCAGGCCTCTCTTGGTTTTTTATCAGGGAATTTGAAGGAGCCAAGAGTATCAAATCTGATTTCTCCCATCCAACCCAGACTTAGTCCAGTTCCCAGGAACCAGTTAGAACCTCATAGAATTCTGCATCCCACATAGGGTGGGGAATAAAAATGGAAGTGGGTGGGGTTTGGGTGAGGGAAGGAGGTGGGAAGAACACTGTTCTTCGAAAACAGAATGTACCTAAAGCAATTCTTGGAAAGTGTATGAGGTTGAAACATCGGTCAACTTTATTTTTTTTTCCTCTTGGTTAAATTAATACACTTTCTCACAGGCTGTTCATTTGATGTGTTTAATTATCCATCTGAATGAGTATGGAGAAAGAGAAACATACATGTATGTATATTCATATATGTATACATCTTCATATATGAGTGTATACACATGCCAATTGTGTGTAAAAATTTTTAAAAACAAAAATAAAAAATCAAGTTCCCAAAGTAAAGAGCCCTTCCTTGTCCAAGAGGGCGGAAGGTGACATGTAGACAGAAACAGATAAAATGTGGGATCCACGATGCCAAGAAATTCTATCAGACTTTATCCTTGTGTGACCTGTTTATGAACAATATATTTTTAAAAATTACTCATATCTACCTACTCTAGATTGTTGCATTTCTAACAGGTCCTACTTCCTTTAGTCCATATCAATATAAAATCTGTACACAGCCCACACTAAGAGACCCTAAGAATCGACTTACACTTTTGAGAATTCCATAAGTAATTATCTAGTGCTTGACTTAACAGAGCCACAAAGGGGATAGGGCTACGCTAATGATTTCATTGAAAAGAGAACTCCCAGGTCAGGAAGCTCCTTCAACCTTTTCTGCCACCTATAATCTTTGAGTGTTGCTTTATATCTTGTAACCAAATCCAATATTAAGGCTCGTGACATGTTGCAGCGGTTAGGACACATACATCTCGCCTTCCTTTGCCCTCTCTATCCGATCATATGTTGTAAATAGTCCCCAGAGTTAAGTTAAATGAGCATGGGATGGTATCTGAAGGCTTTGAAATCTTGGTGGAAATATCATTGAGGTGAAACTCTTCTTGCATTTCAAAGCCCTTTTTAATTGGACAGCAACTCCTGCAACCTTATTTCCTATATCTCTCCCCAATATACAACCTTTGTTCTCCTCAGGCAGGTCACTTTTCAGGATCTCCTTCCATGCCAAGTATCTAGCATTGTCCATGTTATTCCTCTGTAATATCCTATAATATTGCCCTTCTTACTCCTTTTGGATACCTCCAAATCCTCCCTGTCCTTAAAGACTCAGCCTAACCCTAATCTTTACTATCATCTCAGGTCACTCTAACCTCCAGGGACTTCTTTTTTTTTCTAATTCCTACTGCACTGAGCATCTACACCACATCACTTAGCTTTTGATTAAACATTTCAAATGATCAATAGAAGGAGTCATAAAGGAGATCTAATTAAATGGTGTCAAATTAAAATAAAGATGCATCACAGTGGGCAGTATGTTGATATATATACATATATATATAATAAATATATAAAATTATAAATTAATATTATCTACATTGCAATGTATTTTTATTTACTTTGTCAAATATTTCCCAATTACATTTTAACTTGGTGCATATCTCACTCTGGGATGTTATGGGCCCCACTGGGGAGGGGTACATATACATGATGCCTCTGATCTAGTCCACTCCACTTCTTTTATAAATGAGAAAACTCATACCAAGAGAGGTCAAGTTATTTGCCCAAAGACACAGAGGCAATAAATGGGAAAACTGAGTTTTAGAGTCAGATCCTGTGACTTCAAGTACAACATTTTTTGAAAAAAAAATCTTTACCTTACTGCCCTCCTTAGAATCAACATTAAGTATCAATTCCAAGGCAGAAGAGGGTAAGGGCTAGCCATTGGGATTAAGTGACTTTCCCAGAGTCACATAGCTAAGAAATGTCTGAGGTCAGATTTGAATCGAGGACATCCTGTCCCTTAGTCTGGGTCTCTATTAACTGAGCCATCTAGCAATCTCTATGGGTAGCATTATTTTCTAAAGTATCACAGACTTGTGATTATTTCAGATATATTGGTTATGGACCTTCCCTGCCCTCCTTTCCATTTTATTGTAAGTTACTTAAGGGCATAAAATATGTCTTCTATTTCCCTGTGTTTCTCATACCACCGGGCTTAGTATTGAGAACCCTTGGCATTCTATAAACAATTATTCACAGCTTGATTTAGTCAGAGGTACAAATAAGGATAGGGCTTGGACCTATGATGTCACTGATGGCAGGAAACTCTGGGTGAAGAAGCTCTCTTTATCAACGTACCTTGGCTGGCACCTTCTCTGTGACTTAAAGAGAGTTGCCAGCCCCAGAAATCTGAAAAGTTATGTGACTTGCTTCAATCACACAGTCGCTACAAATTAGAAGTGTGAAGTGAACCTGGGTCTTTTTTGGTCTCAAGACTGGCTTTCCAATTACTACACCACACATTTTTTTTCCCCTGAAGGGTGTTCAAAAAAATCCTCAAAATACTAAAGGTCGGTGATTAGAGATTCATCAAAATAAGGGTAGACATTCTGATGTGATTTTTGGAAATGGAGATTCCACCCAAAAGTACCAGAGTGCAGTAGAGAACCTGAAGAAGACTGTTCTGGTACTAGTACTGATCTGTCCAGGATTTGAAATTTCATTGAGTTCTAAGTGTGTGTTTTGTCTTAATTTAAATCTCTGCAAAATCTCAGAAAGGACTCCAAATATGGTTTGAATTCTATCTCTGATCGTAATTATGTGAACTTGAATGAGGCATTTAATTTTTTTCAGCCTCAATTTCTCCATCTGCAAAATGGGGACAAATAACATCACACAACTCCCAGAATTGTTTGGAGGGCCAAATGAGATGATATGTGTAAAGTATTTTGCACACCTTAAAGACTTGTGCAAATATAATTTATTATGTCTAAGAGTTTTAGAGAAAATGCCCTGGGCAAATAAGAGTGTTAAGTGCAGAGGGATAAAATCAACCACCCAAAGAACTCATTACAACTTACAATTCACTCACAAACTCACAACTCAACCACAACTCACAGTTTACTCTCAAACTCACCAGAAGGAACAAATGCCACTTAGAACTGTAAAGAAAATGGTGTTCAACTACACGTATGTAATTACTATCTTAGTGGTGAAAAGTATAGGGCAGTTAGCAAGAGAAAATGAGAGACAATCATCTGAGATGATATAAGTGTAGCCTTGCCTTCAGACAAGGAGAAGAACAAGATGACCTGTGAACTTCCATTTCAGGCTGATTCATTGATATTACCTTGCATAGAGGCAGGAAAAAATACCAGATTATTTAACATTTCTGGGTCTCAGATTCTTTCCAACTTGAGACCTTTCTGAGTCCCATTTATGCTTCATAATTCATTGATCCTCTTGGTGAACACAACAGAACATATCAGAAATTCTCCAGTTTTTTCTTATACAAGAGAAAAATGAGGTCATAAGAAGGAAGGACTTTGCCTAAGGTCAAGATTTGAACACAGAGCTCTTGATTTCAAGCCAGAGACCTTTTGAGGTATGTAATGAGGTATCTTCAGAAATCTGGCAGTATGCATTTTATGAAGAGTTCCTAATACTCTGATTTTTCATATTCCTCCTATTTATCACCAACAACAGAATTTCATTCTGGGAAGCACCACCTTAAATTCTTGTGTCTACAGATTCCCTCTAGATGTCCACAAGTTTGAACCTGTCCAGGAACCTCAAACAGATCATTAATCTGAATTGTTTGTAGTACCCCCAGGCCACAGTAGTTTAAAGTGCCTCTATCAGATGGCTTCTCAATCATCTCTAGACCAAATAGTCCTGACTTTGTCAGCCTCTTCCCATATTCCCTAACTCCATTATTAACTATTATCATCCTGGAAAATGTTTTCCATTTGGAGTCAGAAATCCTTGGTTCAAATGCTGGCTTTGGAAGGGAAAGGAATAGCCCTGATTAAGCACCTATAAAAATGTCAGGTATGGCATTAAGCATTTTACAAATATCTCATTTGATCCTTGGCCACTTGCTACTCATATGACCAAGTCAATAAGCTTATCTGAGCCTTAATTTCCCCATTTATAATTTGAAGAGGTAGGACTGGATAACCTCTAAGGTCCCTTCAAGGACTAAATCTATGATCCTATGATCCCATGGGCCTTATCCCAATTAGTGAGGGGATTTAGCTCATTTTAGCAATTTAAAGACCAGACCTGAGTCCCTGAGTCTTTAACATCCTGGGATATCCTTTCCCTCTCTCTCTCTCTCTCTCTCTCTCTCTCTCTCTCTCTCTCTCTCTCTCTCTCTCTCTCTCTCTCTCTCTCTCTCTCCTTTCTCTCTCTTTCTCACACACATACACACACACACATCTGTCAAAAGACAAACTAATAAAACCATCTTGGATAGTTCAAGTACAGTCCTGCCTGTAAAGCAAGAATTCTATCATTGAATCATGGGATTATAGATTTATAGCTAAGAGATTATTTTGTCCAACCCCTTAATTTTGTAGATGAGGAACCTGGAGCCTCGGGTCATGTTGGAAGTAAATCACAGAATTTGAGAGTTGGAAGGTAACAGACATGCAACGCAAATCATACACAAAAGAAATTCCCATTAATACACACTGGAAGAGTCACCAACCAAGCTCTTCCTGAAGACCTCTAAGGAAGAAGAACCCATCACTAGTACTCTTGGACAGCTCTAATGGCTAGAATTGTTAGAATACAAGCTTTAGCATTCTTTCTCCATTCATTATAAAGTATCAAAAGAAATATGTCTTTTCTTCTAGAGTCCATGTAAAGAAACTAAGTCGGTCTTTGTTTGGCTATGGGTGGCATTCACTCAGTGAAAAACTGATGATGTTCCATCCTTTCAATCATATCTGATTTTTCATGATGCCATTTGGGGTTTTCTTGGCAAAGATACTCAAGTGGCTTGCTATTTCCCTCTCTAACTCATTTTATAGATGAGGTACTGAGGCAAACAGGTTTAAATGACTTACCCAGGGTCTCACAACTAATAAATGTCTGAGGCTGGATTTGAACTCATGAACATGCATGTTCCTGATCCCAAGTCCAGTGCTCTACCCATCACAATTCCTAGTTTGTCCCCTTATGAAAAATTTGAGACTAAATCCTTTTCTTTCCCTTCTCCTGCATAGATATGTATTGTTTCTTCTCTATTATGTAGGTTCTACAGTATTCTACAGTATATTCTACAGTATACTAAGTTTAGTTTAGGGTGAGAGAGTATGAATTGAGTAGTGAAAAACAAAACAAAAACAGAAACATGAAATATTGGCCTCCAATTCTATAAGACACATTTTAAGAAGGACATCGATAAATTTGAGTGCTCTAGAATAAGACAAACAGAATGGTTGGGAACCATTTTGTATGAGGATCCATTGAAAAAAAAATGTATAATAGAATATTTGAGGTAGGTGAGATGGGAGTAGATCCTTATAGTAGACATTCAATATATCAAGGGTTATATTGCAGAGAACAGACTAGACTTGTTTTGTATAGTTTCTGAGGTTGCAATTGGAACTAATGTGGAAAGGAGATATGGTTTTGGAATCACAAGTCCTAGATTAAATCTTGGTTCTAAAATCATCATTTAATCTTTCTAGACCTTAGTTTCTTTGCATGTAAAATGGGGTGCTCATGACCCTGAAAAATGCCTTTCAATCCTAAATATGTGATTCTATCATTAATATACAGATTTTACTCCAAAACTGAAATAAATTTCTAATAACAAAAGGTACATAACATCAAGTTACATGATTGTCAGGATATATCAATTCCTACACTGGATAAGTAAAATGAACCCAAATTCTAAGGTCCCTTTCCCCCCTAAAAATTCTAATTCAGTGAAGATTATAACTTTCAAGTGACCAGAAAAGAGGTGGTAATATCTGTAGGAATATTAAAATTATTGATAAATTATGTGGAGATTTTATGCACATTTTTATTATATTTTCTTGGTTGTTTTTTTTTCATATAACCTATATGTGGATCTTGATAAAATTCTAGCAACAAGAAGACCTTTCATCTATGGACAGAAAGGTTTTGATTTACATGATCAATAAGTCAAGAAGCTCTTTTTAAGCACCTAATATGTACTAGATACCGTACTAGGTGCCAAATATATGAAGATAGAAGCAAAAATTCCTGCCTCTAGATGCTCTCTTCTTTTTTATTTTTTTTAAAGCTTTATCTTCCATTTTAGAATCACTATGATTCTAAGGCAGGAGAGCAAAAGGGTTAGGCAATGGGTCCCATAGGTAGGACGTATCTGAGGTCATATTTTAACCTAGGACCTCCCATCTCCAGTCCTGGCTCTCTATCCACAGAGCTACCCAGCTTCCCTGATGTGTCCTTCTCTTGCTAAAAGAGTTAACTAGCTCTAGCACTAAAGGATTATTTTTAATAAATAATTATTTCACAATTATTATATATTTGCATATACATCTATAAATATATTTTAAATATTTAGATAATTATTTAATAAAATCTGATGTTAAATCTTTTTTGTCAAACAAAAAGTCAAGACCCTTGCCTCAGGAATCAGTAGATCTGATTTCTAGTTAGATCATCTTGGGCAAATGATTTACCTTTCATGAAACTAACTCTCTTTGCCTCTAAAAGGAAGAAACAGGATTAGATAATTTCTATAGTCTCTTTCAGCAAAACTTTCATGATTGTAGGAGGCAATTTTTTTTAGAGAGACCTCTCTACTTAATAGCAGAAAACAATCCAGTCCTGCTGGTTGTGGCATGCTAGACAGATACACCATGGATGTTTGGATGCAGCATGAACTTGAAATTAGTGTTAAAGGTCAGTCAAGAGGGGATAGGGAAGAAAATGGAAAGAGGCAAGATAACTTTTCCATCTATACGCTACATGTTTCTCAGAGTTTATGGGTCTCATGTTAAAGATATTTCTGAAGGAATATGTCTTTAAAAGTTATCCAAAAAATATTGGCAGGATATTCTGATACTTAAGAGATGACATCTCTATATGTGTATATGTATATGCATATATTTATACATATACTCATTATTTCTATGGGTAATATGCATATTGGCATCCACATACAGATCTGGTTAGCTATTGAACTATTTCTAGAGTATATTGGAGTGTTTTATGGCATGAGGTTCAATCTATATGGATATACTGACAGCTTCTTAGTGTTATAATATGTTCCATATTGTCAGATTCATTTGAAATAACTGGATAATATATTTTAGGAAGCACATTAAAACATACCTAGTTATAGAATGTCCCTGGCTGCTGGGCTCCAATACTCAATAACCCATAATGATTTGCAAGCATCTTGTGGCTTCTAGATCAGTATCCTCAATGCCAAGCTTGACCACAGGAGCCTGGGTTGTGTCTTGTGTCCACAAAAGTAAGACTGGTCAAGAGAATCCCTAGAGTAGAAGGATAGAACCTTCAGGAGAGAGAGACAAGACTCTACTGTTTCCTATCATTATGTGTGATGAAACTGCCGGGCTCAGGGATGACAATCAACAAGTATTTATTGGCCCTAGACTATTGGTACTATACTAAAACAAAACATGGGGTCCTGCCTCAAGGAGACTTCATTTTACTGAATTCCACTCACTCCTTTCACATTCGTTTTCACTACTACCATTTGGAGATTTAAGGATCTTTTATCTATGGGTTTAGTTTCTGAAGAATTTTCCTGTCCTCTTAGTTTTTTCTACCCAAACTTCTCCATGGCTATAAAGTAATTCCCTATCATTTGTCTTAAACTCATAAAATCTACTTTGCCACCAGCATGCAGAAAAGGCACTTTATGTTTTTCAGTCTACACAGAGATGATTCCTGGCATAGGGCATTGTTGGGAGGGAATGTGGAGCAATGGATAGGATAATGGGTGTTTGGAAATAGGGAACCATGTTCCAATCCCACCTCTAATGCTAGTTGTGTAACTGAAGCTCTCCCTTTCTTTTAAGAGTCTCCATTTCTTCATTTCTAAAATGGGAATGATGCTAATAAATATAATGCCTGTATTACAGAGCTATTTGTTCCTTTTGAAGGGAATAATCCATGAAATATTTATAGAGCCATATGAGATTTTTATATTGTTATTATGAACTCCAGCTTCCTATATCGTAGGAGAGAAGTCAGGAGTGATGGAGAAAGATATCTGTATTTCAAAACAGAAGACAAGTCTTGGAATGCTGCCTCTCCATTATCTAACTAAGTGACCTTTATGCAAAACATTTTATTTCTCTCTGTTTCAATTTCTGCATCTTTAAAACAGGAGGAGGAAGAACCAGACTGATTGGTCTAGAAAAGCACCTCCGGTCTCATTCTCTTGAGACATTGATCCCCAAATATTACTCTACCCTCTGCAATCTCAGTGAAAGTCTTTCGCTTCTCTTATTTCTTGCCACTATTGGCTACCTCATCCTCAAACTTTTCATCTTCCTCTTGTAACAAACTCTCCCTTACTCACAAAAAGACTGACCTATTGATTGCAAAATACATAGAAAGGATATATGCAATGGAATCTTTTTTTGTTGTTGTTCCCACAGAGTCACTGCTTCAGAGATCTAGATGTTTATTCTCCCCTTAGCAGATTGTTTCAGGCCATCCCACTAACATGAGTTGTTTTTGAAAACACAGATGCCCTGGGTTCAACTGAGACAGGCAAGGGAAGAACTGGAATGAAGGTCAGGCTTGTACAGGACTCAAGTTGATCAGTGAGTCATAGTTTGTTTGTTTCCCTATTAATAACCACTGGATATATTTTTTTTTTAGTTATTCCACTGATAACTGTTTCTTATCACTTTGGGCATTTCCCCTTGTTTTTCAATTTTGAGATTTGGAGGAGTTCCTTCCCACCCTCCCCATCTCCTCCTCTCCCATTTGGCCACCCATTCTGGAAACTCTGCCAAGTATCCAGAGGCTTTCAAAGAAATTTGCAGCTGTCCCCCAGGCATAACATCCTCCAAACAATATTAAAATGGCTTTGCAGCTAAAATGCAATTTTAAAAAGTAGTTACTGTTGTCCTTATTTTCCTTCTCAGAATAGCAAATGTGAGGATCTTCTCTTTTCTCAGAGTCCGTGGCCCTGTGGCCGTGGAAGCCCAGCTCCTGACATACTTTGGGAAAGTGCTAGTGAGGATCCTCTGTTCACTAAATGCCACTTGACCTCCATGGGAAAACCAATCCCTGCTTAGTGACAGTAATAAGGAACATTACCTTTCAGCAGCTTTTTTGCAAAATCGTCTATGACTGCACTAGCATCCTTGACACATACCCACCTATTTCCTGTTTTCATGAAGGAAAGGAACTGAAGACCGCCTGCTCTCCAGACATCCCTCCCTTATGGAATTCCCAAACCAAGCCACTCCAAAGAAAGGGCTTTCATTGGAATAAAAAATCCACTTTGGGTCATTTAAATTGTGTTGTTGTTATTGTTATTGTCTATGAAGGTTCCACTGGGGGGAGGGGGAGGGTTGTGTAATCGAATTATCTATCTAATCCAATGGATCTATCATTTGATAAGTGTGGCTATTTATCCATCGGGTTGTTACCCCACAATGACCCAAGAATTAGTACTCTGTGGTCAGGGAATGGCAGACAAATAGTTTTGGGGAAAAAATAGCTTCTTCAGAAAACCTAGAGAAACACACCACCCAGTCCCAATCCCTTTAAACCTTGGAGCCTCAAGCTGAGCTGCAGGACTAGACATGCTGGCCCCCTCCCCCACTCACCCTCTAATTTAATTTAATTATTCTTTTTTGCCCTCCCCTCCCCCCAAGTCCTTAGGCTCTGCTTGGGAGCAAGTGGCACTAACAAGAGGCTCAGATTGAAGGCGCCAGGAGGCAATTGTCTGTCAGAGCCCGGGCTGCAGAGTCCCTTCACTGAAGTACTTGACTTTGAACATGTCCATACTGGTGGAAAAAGACAGAACAAAGACAGGACTAGCAAGTGCGCGCCTGCTCTCTCCTCTCTTTCACTCACTCTCCTCTTCCCTTCCCTTTTCTTCCCGTCTGCCCCTAATAAATACGTGGCATTTCGGGATACATGAACCTTTCCCAAGTCTTATAAAGTGATCACCAGTAACAGCTCTGGCGGCGCCCACTCTGTCCTCCCTACCTCATTTGGTTTAGAAGAGGCTTCTCTTAATAGAAGTGAGTGTATATATATATACACACGCAGAGATAGGCTAATCTTGGGCACACACTCTGAATAGATAAATAGAATGCACGTGTATTTATAGACCCATATCAATGGCAGATCGAGGAGGAGAGAGCACACTTTGGCAGAGAAATCTGGGGTACTTCTGGATCTCTGCCCCAAATCCAATAACAAGTGGTGCTCAGTAACAAATCCCTGAATAGGTGAAAGTCAGAGTAGTGTGGAATAGCAGTAGTTTGGAGAGGAGTTGGTTTTCTCCCCG